>NC_063332.1:112956454-112991733 GCF_021869965.1 Rhincodon typus
TTATGATTTGCACTGTCTGTTAGAAGCAAACTCAGGGAGTTGTTTGTGTGTGTGAGATTTCATTACAAAGGCCAGCTTCCTCCATACGTCATGGCCTGAACACAAAACCATTGTAGAAAAATAAAATTAATCTTCATACTTTCTTAAGGTGTAAAGTTCTTAAAGTATATGGCAAGTTTTTCATAGGTTGACTGTTTGAATAAGATACACCTCTCACAAAAGAGTATTTTTTAGGAGACAGCAGGTCAGGAGTGAGATGTACACAGACATATTTCAAGCAAGTACTGAGGCATGAAAAGTGCAAAAGGAGAACAAACAAAGTTAGAGGGATGGAGAGGCAAAGGTGAAGATGGTGTAAAGTGAAAGGAGATGTAATATGACAAATAAAAAAACAAAGGTGCGTCTAAAGGAGATGCAAATGCAAAATGGTAGAAACATTAGCAATAACAGATGTCTGAAATAAAAGCAGGGTACAAAATTTGTAATTTGGAGTTGTGAACTTGAAACTGGCATGCTGTTCAAGTTGCCAATCAATTATTATGTAACATATTTGTTTTGAATAAGAGGACTCAAATGCCTTAAAAAAAATTCCATGCCTACAGGACAAAAAGAAGAATAAAAAATGAACTATATCTCTTTGCTATCCTGGGCTGGATTTTATGCAGATGAGGTGGGTTGTGGTCAGAAAATGATCTCAATCTAGGCAGTCCTTTGCACTTCTGTACAGGTTGTCTAATCAGAGGGCCCTGCCACCCCCAACAGGCTCACAGGTTGATCTCACCATGTGACATCGTCACCTTCCTTCCACTATTGATAAAGTAAGTGCAATGGTGGAGGAGCACTCCTATCTTTCCAACGCTCTCTCCTGCTTGCCAGCTTCCACCAAGAGATGGTCAGGGTGCATTAAAATTCTAGCTGACAGTTTACTCAGCAGATTGATGGTGTAGAGCATTTAACACAAACCGCTATCAGTTTCTTCACATCACTTTGGTTTTTCGATCAGAAGTCAGCACAGCCACTTCTGTTGTGCCCGTACCAGATTTGGTCCATTTGCTGCTACTATGGTAATAACACTGGACGGAGGATGAAATCTACAGTTCAGGTTAGAGACAGATGAATATCTGCTCTGTCGCACTTTGGCAAGTAGAGTGGGTCTCCCAGAATCTGAATCCATAAAATAAAGTAATATAAAGACATAAAAAGATTTAGTACTGTGGTCAATAAATTTGAGGCCTATGTTTGAATGAAGATCTGTTGTTATAGAATTTAGTCCTTCTGCAACCAGGCTATTGTTTGATTTGCACTGAATTCAAATTAATTATTTGAATTATTTGATTCTGATATTGAAATCAATTTAACTGAGTTGAACAGCGACAAGACCAGAAATTTTGGCCTGAGAGAAAGTCTGATTACTGACAACATAAAAATCTGTAATAAAAGCACAATACTGCAAATGCTGAAATTTTGAAATAAAAACAGGAAGTGCTGGAGAAACTCAGCAGATCTGTCAGCATCTGTGGAGAATCTGGTCTGAGTCACCTCAGGCCTTAGAATGGCAATTAACCCCAAATCTTCCCCATAACTGACAGTGATAGGATCCTATTGAGATTGTACCCAGGCCTCCTTCAAACTGCTAAAGGATCACACTTAGTTCAAAAACATTTAGAGGTCTACATCCAGTTCTGGTTAGAAAATTACAGAAAGGATGAGGGGCCACTGGAGGGAGTGCAGAGAATAACTTCACCAAGTTAAAGCCATAAATTTACAGATCAGCAAAAGTGATAAGCTAGGGCTCTTCTCTTTCGAAAAAGATGACTGAGGGATTAAGTAATAGAAGTCTTCAAAATTTTGATATGTTTTGATACTGCGAATATGGAGAGAATGTTTCCTCTGTGGGGAAGACCATAACTGGAGGGCATCAATATAAGGTAGTCACCAAAAAATCCAATCGAGAAGTCAGACCAAAATTCACCCAAAGAAAGGTAAGAAAGTGGTATTTGCTCCCACTGAAAATGTTTTGTATGGATGTATTTACAAGGAAGATAGACTTACATATGAGAGGGAGAGGAATGGATGGTTACAATAGGAGATGTAGATGAGAAAAGGTGGGAAGAGACTCAAGTGGAACATAAGCTCCAATACGGATTGATTGAGCTAAATGACTTGTTACGGTGCTGCATATTCTATGTAATCCTATGTAATTTGTATAGTATCTGACATATAGGTAACTGTTCCTAAAGCACTCAGTAGGAAGGTAAGCATCAAAATAATATTGTAGTATTCATGAAGAATTTCGGATAGTTGACAAAATGATTCATCAAAGGTAAACTTGAAAGGGACGGGGAAGCTGAAATGGCAAATATGCTTAGTTACTTTGTTTCAGATCTTAAGGTTTAAATAGCTGAAAGTATTACCTTCAATGGTGATCTGAAAGGAATGGGGGAGGCACCAGAGTGAGGGAACAAAGAGATCTTTAAGTATTGTAGACTTGGTGGAAGTTACAGAATTGGTGAAGAATGAAAATATGGAGAGGCTTGAAGCTGGCAAAAAGAAATTTAGCTGTTGGTAGATGAGGAGATAGTATTGGTTAGCAACCACAGGATGAGCTAGATATAGAACTAGAACATAGAACAGTACAGCACAGTACAGGCTATTTGGCCCACGATGTTGTGCCGACCTATCATCCTACTAAGATCAAACTACCCTACATACCCTACATTTTACTATTCTCCATGTGCCTATCTAAGAGTCTCTTAAAAGTCTCTAAAGTATTTGACTCCACTACCACTGCTGGCAGCGCATTCCACACACCCACACTCTCTGTGTAAAGAACCTACCTCTGACATCTCCCATATACCTTCCTCCAATCACCTTAAAATTATACCCCCTCATAATAGTCATTTCCCCCCTAGGAAAATGTCTCTGACTATCCACTTTATCTATGCCTCTCATCATCTTGTACACCTCTGTCAAGTCACCTCTCATTCATCTCCGCTCCAATGAAAAAAGCCCTAGCTGCCTCAACATTTCCTCATAAGACCTGCCGTCCAGTCCAGGTAGCATCCTGGTAAATCTCCTCAGCACCCTCTCTAAAGCTTCCACATCCTTCCTATAATGAGGTGACCAGAACTGAACACAATATTCCAAGTGTGGTCTAACCAGAATTTTATAGACCTGCAGCATAACCTCGTGGCTCTTAAACTCAATTCCCTTGCCGATGAAAGCCAACACACCATACGCCTTCTTTACAACCCGATCAACTTGATAGTGCAGGATAGGATAGAGGCCACAGTGATTTGGCGGATCTTAAGTTTACAAGAGGTGGAAGATGGGATGCTCTGGTCAAAAGAGACTAGAAATGGGATTCAGACCAGAAAGAAGATCCCAGGCCTGAAACTATCTTGGAAGAAGGAGGTAGCACGGAGGAGAAGATCGAGGGTGGAGTCTGCAGAAGTTTGGGAGAATATACAGTAATATGGTTGCTGGTTGGGAAGGAGGTTCGAGAGACATTTGACTTACCGGGGGAAGTGGAGAAGTTAATCTTGTAGAAAGAAGGCATTTTTTGCTTCTAGGGCCAAGGGGTACACTCCTGCACCTCCTGACCTTGGACAACACTGAAACATCACTGCTGGAGTTGGTCACTCTCACCTCCTTTCAGCATGTGGAACCAGGTTAAAGTTGGAAATCAAATAACTCAATTATTAACAACTCCACAGCCTGCTTCTCTCCTGCCTGTCCTGAAGGAAGATATAGTCCCCAACATTTATGTTTCCAGAAAAAAAATATTGCAGCTGTAAATATATCAGAAGTTCTTTCTGAATGCTGCATTAATTCAAACACATGCTGGACCATGCAAAATACCTGGAGAAAATATTTAAGTGGATGCTTAGTGCATCTTAATTAATTAAATTGTTTCAAATGCATTTCATTGTAAAAATGTTGTCTTGTATTATAATGTCAAATAAACCGAATGGCTTAAGTTTATTTATTATTCTTCTAATGTGCTATACAACACCAGTAATAAAAAGGGTTTAAAATATCAGAATAAAACTGGTGCACCTGACAGAATTGAATCCATTCCCTATTAATTGGCTAAACTAATTTGCTAACAGAAACTGATAAGCTAAATATCTACATTGAGGGTAACATCATTGAAGAACTCTTTTGGCACAGAGTATGCTTTTGTGTGTATTCATAATTGAATAATTACATACAATTGAACCAAGAGACCACTGTAGTATCTCACAGCTTCATTACTCTGCTTTGTTGAGAAATAATGATTTCTACAACCAGCAAACACATTTTTTGTCTGTTTGTATTCATAAGGTCAATCAAGAGCACAGCTGTCTAAAAACAGATTTTTCTATTTCTCCTAAAACTTTGGGAGCAGACCTTTAGGTTCAGCTTTCCTTCTTCCTTAGATTTAATTAATTTCAGTAATAACCATTGATGTTTTAAGTGACATACCAGATCAATCATATTAAACAATTCTGAAAGGCTCCATTGCTTGATGTGAAAGAATTAATGGTACTGGACGTTTCGAGTGGCCTGTGTCTGCTTAGGTTTGGCTCAGGCACTTTCCTTCATAGCAAATTATTACCACACACCTACTGTTTTCATGGATCAAATAGATCACCTAGAAAATAATCCTAGGATTCGTCTCAAATTAAATTTAAAGAGGGTGGTGGGAATTGATTTATGTCAAAATGTCTCATCTATTGGAGAAGCATCTGTTTCAGATTTTCTTTTGACATCTCAAGTAGTCTGAAGTGAGCAAAGCAGCAAAACATTATCAGCACCCAGGTGGGATCTTTCAGCAGATTACACAAAGATTGAAACAATTTTCAACCAGGACGCTGGAAATTTCAGATCTTATTCAAAGGGTTTTACCAAAGGCCTGGTTCAGGATCCCCTGGGTTTTCAAATACCTCAATAATAAAAGTAGTCCAAATTCTTCTGGTTAAACACCTCATCTGTTTATCTTTGATGCACCTTTGGGGTGGCACGGTGGCTCATTGGTTAGCACTGCTGCCTCACAGCGCCAGGGACCCAGGTTCAATCCCACCCTTGAGCAACTGTCTGTGTGGAGTTTGCACATTCTCTCTGTGTCTGCATGGGTTTCCTCCCAATGGTCTGGTTTCTTCCCACAGTCCAAAGATGTGCAGACTAGGTGGATTGGCCATGGTAAAGTGCCCATTGTGTTCAGGGATGTGTGGGTTATAGGGGGATGGATCTGGGTGGGATGCTCTGAGGCTCAGTGTGGACTTGTTGGGCCAAAGGGCCTGTTTCCACACTGTAGGGATTCTATGATTCACTTCTCTGAGAATTAAGTGTTCTGTTTAATGGTGACATTGATAACCACAGTTTGAAAGACTTCTCACTTTTGTTTTCTATTTGTCCTGATACCCACGTCTATGCATCATATTTAATTCTGCTTGCAGGAAGAATGTTAAATGAGTCCTTTGAAATCCATATAATGTTTTACAATAAAGAAAAGGACAGTGTCTCTAAATGAAACAATGCAAAAGGTATTCCCGTGAAACCAATTCATTATCTTGGAGTTTATTAAAAATTACAGATTTACAGGGTGAATAGAAACATAGAAAATAGGAGCAGCAAACCATTTGGCTCTCCGGGCTTGCTCCACCATTTAATATGGTCATGGCTGATCATCTAATTCTGCTCCTGCTTTCTCCCCACATCCTTTAATTCCTTTAGCCTTAGGAACTATATCTTTCTTGAGAAAATCTAAGTTCTTCTTGAAAACGAAGATGAGCTTGGAGCATTCTGTGTCTAATTGTCTGCCCTTATAATCTTTAAGACAACAGTTACGAAAAATGAACCCTGGTTGCAAAGAAGACAGTGGAGTTTGCAGAGATTTACAGATGTCAGTGCAGCCACTAAAAGCAGGTCAAACGTTCCTTTACGCAGAAGGAATCACTGGGCTGGATATTACGTGCCACTGCTGGGTGTGTTTTCTGCTGAGATGGGATGGCAGGGCGGGGGTTGGGGGGGACATTGTTTAAACATTACACTGCCTATGGTATAAAATGATTGGTGCGAGCAGGCAAGTGGAAGTGACAGACTGTTTACTTAACTTTTTAAAATGGCAGGAAATAAAGGGGTACAATCTTTGAAAGGTGCCTTTTGCCCATTGTCAGCATCGCAACTGAAGATAGTTAACTCCCTTCCTTCATACCAGCGCACTTTAAAACCCACATTTCCATACCCCTCCTAGCAAAACCCTCCCTGCCTAACGCCCTGACATCTGTGATCCACAAGACCTCCCTCTTGGGCCTGTTTGTAGTCCTGGTTGTGCCCACTGTGGAGCTTTGGGGATGCTGAGTCTGCTGAAGATGTTTGTCAACAGCTTTGGCCAGAAGTTCCAGAGGGTGGTATTTCCTATCACTGGGGAGTGGAAATTCCACTCTGCACTAACTTCATTTCTCCCAAGTGCTTTATGAGTGCCAGGAAAGGATATTTAGCTTGTTGGCTCACCTATTCTCCTAGGGACATGAACTGTCACTGCCCTCCCCCTTTCCTCCCTAAGCAAATATCTGCCCACTCTTCCCATAATTGTTGGTGTATAAGTTACCTTTGAAGCATCAAAAAATTCCTTCAAAACTGGTGGTCAATTTATACATAATGGAACCCCTGGTGAGTTTCTGGTTGTCATCGCCTTGGCTGTTCATCATTCTGGATCTGTTTAGTGTGGAATGTCTAAGATGCCCACGCATCTTTGCAATTTAGCCTGTAATTGCCTGCTCAATCCCTTGCAATCATTTATAAGGTACCAGTGAGTAAAATATCTAGTTGTGCGCTGCAAAATAGAGGCTGACTGCCTATGTAAGATATCATGTTGTGACCGAAAAGGAGCGTTATACAATGTGTATACGCAAAATCACAATTTCAAGGTATGGAACATGGGGTTATTTTGTCTACCGGGTTGATTTATAACCAGTAATCTATGGTAAAGAGCTGCTCTCCTGAGTTTTCTACAATCCAGGACAGTTTTAATGGGTGTCAAATCAGCTAATCTATCTGTGCTCTGAACTGGAAATAGTGAAAGATACTGAAAAGTGGCTAAATTTGACAGTTCCAAACCAGTCCGAATGGATAATAATAATTATTAAAATTAACTAATTTATTAATAATAATATCGGGATGCATAATGAACAAATGGTTGTTACATGGACATCATGGCAACGTCATGCTGCCTGCTGTTTAATGGTGCAATATTCATCCATTGCTAACCTTGCTATTGACTGCTTAGACACTGTTTTAGTAGAGGGTCAACATTTTAAATGGCTAGTACCAGTTAAAATCACTAATCTGGACACCGGTAAGGCTTTAATAGCACAGGCCTTTTTCACATTTTTCACATTTCCGCCTGTGTTTTGCCAGATAGAAATGAGCTGCCCTATACAAATGACAAATTCATGTTTTTTTTTTAAATTACATCAACTATAACCTTTTTTTTAAATGGCGTACTCACAACTGTCTCCTCTGTTGAGGTTTCTCTGCTTCAGAATGGGTTAAAGCACTTTGTCCTTGGTTGTTGCTTGATGAATTGATTGATTCATTGTTGTCATGTGAACTGAGGTACTGTGAAAAGCATTGTTTTGCATGCTATACAGGCAAATCATACCATACAAAGTGCATCAGGGTAGCAGAACAGAGTACAGAATACAGCGTTACAGCTGCAGAGAAGGTGAAGAACGAGAGATCAGGTTTAACATTTGAGAGGTCTGTTCAAAAGTCTGATAACAGTGAGGAAGAAGCTGTTCTTGAATCTGTTCGTACATATATTCCACCTTTTATATCTTCTGCCCAATAGAAGACAATGGAAGAGAGAATAACTGGGGTAGGAGGGGTCTTTAATTATGTTGACTGCTTTACCAAGGTAGCAGGAAGTATAGACTGAGTCAATTGATGGAAGGCTGCTTTGTATGATGGACTGGGCTCTGTTCACAACTTTCTGTAGTTTCTTACAGTCTTGGGAAGAGCAATTGCCAAACCAAACTGTGATGCATCCAGATTGGATGATTTCTATGGCACTTCCATAAAAATTGGTAAGAGTCCTTGTGGGCATGCCAAATTTCCTCACCCTCCTGAGGAAGTAGAGATGTTGTTGTACTTTCTTGATTGTTGCACCAATGTGGGCAGACCAGGACAGATTGTTTGATCAGAAATGATTAGAAGAAGTGCCACTGCTCTACTACCTTTTAGTACCAACCAACTGTCACTATTGAACTGCAGCAGTCACTGTCAGATGCTTTCAGTATCCACTGTCTACCAATTGCAGCCACCATAATGTTTTTTCCTGGGTCAAACATCACCGCCAGTATGATCTGTCGCACATACTTCTATAACATATAAAACACATAAACCCACAAAGGTACAACAAAGATTGTGTTTTTGTTGAAGCAGGTGTCTTGAAGTTTGTCAACAACACTAACTACTTACACTGGTATAAGATCGCAGGCTTAGCCTGGGTTTTGTGTTTGCTGCTGTTATGGCTGCATTAAACATGACTCACCGACTGATAACACAATGCTGAAGGTGAGGAGGGGCACTTTTATACTGGAAGGTCATATGTTATGATGTCATCTAACTGTCTTAAAAGTACACTGCCTTTCTGAGATCTATGTAATAAAACTATTGGCTACCACTCCACTTTTCTGCTGTGTCCTCATGTTGCTTGATTCCCTGGAACCGAAAACCTATCTATGTGAGCATAAAATATATTCAATGATGACATGTTAAAATCCCCCTGGTGTAGAAAATTCCAAAGATTAACAATCCTTTGAGTGAAGAAATGTCTCTTTGTTTCAATCCTGATTAATTGTTTTCTTATCCAGAGACTGGATCCCACTGTGCTAGATTTCCCAGCCAGGAGAAACAACCTGTCATTATCTATCCTGTCATGTGGTGAGGGTTAGCCAGCCCCAGTGAGACGGGTAAAGGGGTGGGGGAATAACATGTGACAGACCAATCAAATGTGGGATAAAGACAGAATATAGTTTTGGTTTGGAAGATGCCCCTATCTCATGCTCAACACCAGCCTGTGCAGTGGAAGTGATGGGGTTACTCTCCTGTTGTAGGTCTCCTCCTGCTGAGTGTAAATTAACAGCGGGAGTGTGAGGAGATACTTAAGTGGACATTAATTGTCCTCCCACTCATTCTCCCCCAGGCCAGTAGTCATTTCTGAATTTCATGTTGGATAATTGCTCCCTGAGCACCATGTGTCCTGCTGAGATAACTTCTCTCTCACCTCCTCCTCCTCTGTCTTCCATCAGCTTGCATCTTGGCTTTTGTGGCTTATGTTTCCAGTCATGCTGTATCCCAAAGGTAATGCCAATTAATACATTCATCTCTGAGATTGACTGGGTTCTTCACTAGCCTTGAAATCAGCGAAAATGCTTTAAGCAAATGTCACAATGCCTCCTGTAGACAACTACAACTTAAATCAACAACTGAATGCACAGAACCCTTGAGGAGTTGTAGCAACAACCAGATGAAACCAAGCAGTAACCAACTTGAGCATTGTTGATGTCCCTTTTAAAATAATGCTTTTGGATGTGTGGGAAGGATAGTCTTCCTTATCCTGAACACATTTTTAGCTGCATGAGATTAATTAATGAAAGCTTAAAGTTCAAAATGTCAAAGCTGGATACAAAGCAGTTCTATGTGCGATTGACGTGTATGATCTGCAGTTCTGCATTCATGTAGTGCCCACTCAATGCAAACATGCTCATCAAGTAGCATCATCTAGCATGACTTATGAAAATGAATGTAAGCTGTGGAAGTCATTCAGTACACTAAATGGAACACTCAAACAAAGGGTACAACTGGCCAGGAATTCCTGCAAAGCACCAAGTACAAAAGATAGATTGGAATCTTATTTTAAGAAAAGGATTCTTATTTTCAACATTTTAAGAAATAACATTTGAAGTTTATTGGAATTTTAAAAAAGTAAACGCAAAGGATTATCAGGAGAAGTTATCCCTTTAACTCTCCTGCATTGGAGAAAGGATTTATTTGTGCTTAACCCTGTATCCTGTGTTATATTACTTTATTACTTCTGTTATTTATGGTCCAAAGATTATTCATGTGTAGCAGTGTTGAATTGTAAAGTATTTCCACTGTGAAATGAAGGCTTCTTGCATATGTAGTGGGGATGAAACTATGATTGTTGACTTCATTAACATATTGAACATTTGCAGTCAAAAGGTTGGACAGTGAGTAAAATCCATCATATTACATGGCAAAATGAGCACTATCAGGTAAACTATCCATTATTTTATTTCAGATCTTGTGATATGTTTTATTACTGTGTTTAGTCTGTGGTGTAAAACTATGTTTATAGTAAAGACTCATTTAACTACACCACAAAATGGCATAATTTTTAGAAACTGACTCAGAATATAAGCTGAGCAGAATTCAACTATTTTTCTCTACATTTGGAAGGAATGTTCTGCTGTTACATTCTTTAGCACAAAACAAGAAAGTGACATAGGTCAAAAACAAGAAGGATCTGAGAAATTGCAGGTCAATTTGAAATTCATAATCAAACTTAAGAAAGTTCATTAGGTTACTTTGTGTTCTTTGATGTTACTGATGATAATAAAGTTTGATGTGTGCTTCAATGTAATTGATTACATATGTAACATATTGAGAATGACAGCCAGGTAAGAGAAACATCGGTAATTATTTCCAAAATGACTGATCTCCATTGAATTCTAAATGCAAATTAATGAAAGTAAACTTGAGAACTTTTCTGAGATAGTAGGAACTGCAGATGCTGGAGAATCCGAGACAACAAGGTGCAGGGCTGGATGAACACAGCAGGCCAAGTAGCATCATAGGAGCAGAGAGGCTACCCATTTTTCTTGTGTGTGCTTTAATCTGAGTTTGATTATAAAACTTGATTCTAATTTAACTAAACGTAGGATTTGGATCTGGGAAGATGGAACCCTATCATTCCAAAGATGATGAATTAGACTGATATAAAGCAATATTTTTCAAAAGTCAAGAATAACATTTTACCAAAATTATTTTGCACTTTTAGCAAGTTCATAAACTAGTAATAAATAGTTAATGCAGTGCTTTCTCCCCCACCCTGACCTATTTGTTAGGATCCAGCCATCCATTTAGAAACTTCATCATCTGCAAATATGTTATGCTGTCCAGTGAGTGGATGGGATGCTGGAGCTCGGACACACCACAGTACATGGTGTCAATGTCATCCATTGGGCAATCTGCCAAAAGGTGTATTGGATTGGTGCAACAAGGGAGAAGTTCTTCATATTATTAGAGTTTTATTAGATAAAAGATTATTATTATATAAGGTAGGCAACTCCCTACTTGAGAGTGTTTTCTTTCATCTTGCTGGACAAAGTTTGGAGAATGCCATCATTACAATCTCATATCAGCAAGATCATCATTTAAATAAACTTCTCTTAACTGATGGTCTAGTATATTAGTGCCAGAAACCATTGAAGTCTATATAGTTGATTTTGTGGTGTTTAACTTACTGTTTGGTAACATTCACAACTTTCAACCATTATAATCTTGTTATAAGTTTTGTCATTGGTACATTATGTGTATACAGTTACAAGCAAAAGCTGGACAAAGATGGAGCAAAGAGAATGCTTTGTTTAACCGCAATCCGAAACAGGCAGTGTAATAAGATTTGTGAAAAAAAAATTGAAGTAATAGCAGAAAAAGACAAGGCAATACAATACTGATGGAAATTTGTGATGATAAGGGCAACTGTGTAATAACTGATGTCTGCTATTGACTGTCATTTTGAGGTGAATAGTTTAATAGGTAACTGTTCAAACAATTCAGGACAGATGTTGATAATCGTTATATGATAGTTATCAGGTTATTTAACTGTCTTGTATTTAAAGTGCAATTAATATTTAAGAGTGTCTAGAAACAGTAGTGATTTAGAAATAGTCGGATACTTAAGATCATTGCATAATTAGGTTTGCTGTCATCAAACAGACTAATCAAAAAGGTGAATATCTCAAAGTTTGGGAAAGCAGAGTTTTAAATTATAGGTCAGGTTTACAGAGAGGAGCAAGTAAATAAGTGAAGAAGAAGAAAATGGGAAATTAAGAAAATGGAATTATATTGCCTTTGGATTTCACGTAAGGAAGAGACATGTCACACTGAGAAAATGGTAAAAGCAAGACCACAGTGGTTACATAATCAGGTATAAAATAATAATTCTCAGAAGTATGTAAATGGAACCATATATTGGTAATAAAGAGCTGTCTGACGGTGGGCAACAAGATGGGTCAAAACAGCAATTTTAAATATGCTAAAAAATAAAGTGTTAAAGACTAGAGTATGCTTTCACAGGACACTGGGTGGAATTATTATGTGGGGCCAGGAAATAGCAACTGTTAAACTTAATTCTTCACATCAGTTCTCACAAATGAAGACTGGACATATTCCAGATCCATTCAAATTGGTTTGAGAATCTATAACATATGTAGAGGTCAGTTAATTATATGTTGTGAAGGAACTTGAAGATTTATGTATTGACCACCTGGTCCAGATGAAGTGTCCCATAGGATCTTCCAATAGATAAAGAAGAAAATAGTTAAGAATCTAATTAACATTTTTAAAATTTCATCAACATAAAAGCAATAAATACACAAAGTATTTCCAGCATTTCTGTCTTTATTTCAAACTTCTAGCATTCACTGTATTTTACTCTTGAGTTGTCTGAACCGGTGTGTAATTTTGGGGGCAATGAATACTATTGCATTGTAAAAAGATAAAGGCCCTCAGAGCAGGTTTTGACCTTGGCTTGCGAAATATGAGTGAGGCCACATTGCGACTCACAAACTGGACTCACAACCCCGATAGACTCCATTCATCATTTTAGTAAATTTCAGGAGAAGGCAAGTTGTGGGTGCAGTCATGACCTGGACTTGTTTTTGGGCCTTCCTTTATGCCAGAAATCACCCAACATGGAGCATGTTATCCTCTCAACTGTGCCTAAAATTGTGGACCAGCAACACATCATGTCAAGAGGCAGGGACTGGATAAATCTCAGCTGCACAAACCAAACACAGAAAAAAGTGCCTAGGAACTTTGAATTTTCATTCTCCATGCCAGCCTTAAGCTATTCTACTCTCTTACATGGACTGTCATATTGTCTGTACCAAACAATGCCCCTCTCTCCAACTTCCTGGCCTTTTTATAGCCCCAAGCCAAGTTATTGCTGGTTGAAGCTAACCATGCTCCTTGCCACCATCTTTAGTCCTTACACCTATTATGCTAATTAACTCAGTATATCACCTGGCTATCTCTCAGGGTTCACACGCTGATTGAATAAAATTCTTAAGTGCCTTTTGTTGTACTTAACGTTTCAATGAAAGATACTTTGATAAACCCCATTTCTACATTGAACCTCTTTTAGTCCGTTATTAAAACAAGCATTGAAATAATGGTCCCATCTCAAGGCATATGTAAACTTGGAGCTATCACAAACTATGACGACAGGTAATTAAATTTGTCAACGGAGCTATACAAAGGAGCTGTCCTTTAGCTGTTAAGGCATTTATCTTTCCATTTGTTGGGGGGAAGATTCTTTCTAGAGTATTTTGATAAAAAAAAGTACTTCCACTTCAGTCTGTCTTGTAATATAAGCCTGTAGTTTATTCTTATAAGATTAGTCCAGCATAGCACACAACTGACTTCAGGACCACTCCTTTCCACAGTGGGGGTATCTCTCAGTTCTATTCTTTGGTATATTACGTATTATCCTGTTTTGCAGCTTCACCAGCTTGACATCTCGTTTTTTAGATATGTCTGGTGCTGCTCCAAGCCTTATCTCCCGTAGTCTTCTTTGAACCAGTGGTAACCCCTGAGTTTGAAAGTAATAGTATAGCAAGGGATATGCTTGGCCATGAAGTTACAGGTTGTGATGGAATACAATGCTGTTGTTGCAGGTGACCCATAGTGCCTCATGGATGTCCCAGTTCTGTGCTAGTAGATGTGTTCTGAATATATGCCATTTAGAACAATGAAGTGTTTGAAGATGGGACTTTGTCTTCACAAAGACTATATAATGGTCACTCCTACTGATACTGGTGTGGACAGATGCATCTGCAATGCACAAGGCAGTGTGCATTTTTCCCCCTTGTTGGTTTCTTCATCACCTCCCATAGGTCCTCTCTTGCAGATATGTCATTCATGACTTTGCCAGCTTAGACAGCAGTGATGCTGCTACTCTTGAAGAAGGACATCAAAGTCCTTCATCCAAAATACAATACACATCCCTTGCAAACTTAATGCTTCCCCTGAGTGCTGATCAACGTGGAGGAGTATTTCACCAGGGAAGTTGGTGATAATCGATAGAAGGTTTCCTTGCCCATTTTGACCTGATGCCATGAGACGTTCTGGGGTGCAGGGTCAATGTCAAGGACACCCAGGACAGGTGTCTCCCAATTGTATACCACAGTGCAGGTATCTCTGTTGGAACAGGGCATGCTCAGGTTTGATGATGGTGATATCTGGGAAACTGGTTGTAAGCCTTGATTCTGTGCCAGGTTGTTGCTAGTCTAGTCTGTGGAACAGCTCTTCCACTTTTGCCATAAAACTCAGATTTTAGAGTGTAGGACTTTTCAGGGTCAATGCATCATTCCTATTTGACTTTTCTGTAGTTGAATGGTACAGCTGAGTGGCTTGCTGGGCCATTTCACAGGGCAGCTAAGAGTCAACCACATTGCTTTAGGTCTAGAGTCACTGTAATCAACACCAGGGTGATATCAATTCCTATCCTGAAAGAGTTTTTAAAACAATCAATGAGAATTCCATGGATTTTAGTGCCATGTTTGTTTTATTAGTCAATTGAATTTAAATTCCACTTGTTGCCACAGCGAGTTTTGAATCCACGCCCTAGGTCTCTAGACTACTAGTCTCGTGATAATGCCACTACACACCACCTTCTTGCTACTCACACTTTGCTAAATGCACATTATCAAATTCAGAAGTGGACATGATGGTGTTGGATTGTGATTGCTTACGATAATTTGAGAAATTTTATATCATATCCCCATCAACTCACGCTTTGTTAAGCAGCATATCAGAGGAGCAGGAAAGTTGATATTTCTGGTCGAGACCCTTCTTCAGAAAAATTTTTTTGAATAAAAAAAGGGTCCCGAACCGAAACGTCAACTTTCCTGCTCTTCTGATGCTGCCTGACCTTCTGTGTTCCTCTGGCTTCACACTGTGTTGTCTCTGACTCCAGCATCTGCAGTTCTTGCTATCTTATTGTTAAGGTTAAATTTTCCCTGAGTATCTTAACACCAATATTGTTACATCAGTGTGAATTTACAAGAAAGGACACTAGAAATTCTGGGGATTCTGTCTTCAGTACACGAAAAATACTCTGATAACTGCACTTGTTCCATTGCAAAAAATGATTAAGAATGAACCTTATCAAGGAGACTAAGATGCATAATTGCACTGACCTTCAAAATGTAACCATATAATTTACCAATAACTTTTATAAGGACTACACATATGTTGTTTGGAAATGTAAACCTGAAAATGGAAGTTTAGATTATTAAATGTTTTGATTTACAACTCAAAGGAAAAGTAGAACAACACGGTGTACTTTTGTTGAAACTGGATTTAATAGTTTTAAGAGATGTGCTGGCACCAGATGTCTTTGGAAAAAAACAAATGGCTACCAATAAAAGTTTGTGGATTGGTTGTATGTTACAGTTTTTCATAGTACTGAGAGGAAAGAGTAGTTAGGACTCAGGTCTCTTTAAAGGCTACCGGCAAGCAAGAACCCTCTCTCTGTCTGAGAGGAAAAGAAAAAGCATTTTGCAAAAATAAACTAACTCAAGCCTATACCTAAGTACAACTGAATAATTACTGGATGGAGAAGAGCTTCAGTTGACAAAAAAAATGATATAATCAACAAAAAAAAATCAAAAGAAACTGTGAAAATGTCACCTCATTCCATTTGTTTTGTTTTGGATTATGACCTACAGCCATTTTTACTTTTTTTGCCAATACTTTCTAGCCATGATATTCGTGCAAAAAACATTTTTCTCATCTGTCCTGTCTGTCCTTTGTTTGAATGAAAGTGATTGTGTTGGAATTAGAGGGGGTACAGTTTGAGTTTGCATATTAATAATTAGCAATCTGTTTTATGACATGTCAAGGATAGTTTTATTATAATAAATATACTTTTGCTTTCTTGTTCATTGATGAAACCTAATGTGAGCTTGTTTTACCTTAGATAGTGGTCACAGTCAGACATTAATCATCCCAGAGATTAAATTGATCATATTTCACATTGGTGATGCCCCATGGAATAGTGGGGCTTGATTTCCAGTGCACTACTCCTACTAGAGTGATGATACATCTATTGTAGGACTACAGGACACAAGGTATAAAACTGACGAGACTCATAATTTATCGTAAGATAATTCAGAGTTTCCCACACAGGCAAGTGAATAATTTCCACTTAAAAGCAACTGTGGTGTTAAATAGCTTGTTAAACATGATAACTCTTTAAATGCAAGATTAATATTGTTAATGAAGAAAAATATTGATATAGCTAATTAGACACCTTGTTGAATTTGATGGTTTCTTTGCAAATGGAAAATGTTGCTTGTGGAATGTAACTAGTGAGAGTTGAATAATATCGATCTTAATTTTACATTGACGTCATGACATTTTACTAGATTATTTTTGACGGTTAGAGAGAAGTTTTATAGAACTTTATACATTTTAGAAGTTATACTTGTGGATTTTCAGCTCTCTTGGGAGATTAAACAAATTGGGTAAGAGTCACTTGTAGGAAAAATATATGTAGGCTGAAGAAAGATTTATATTGATATTTCATACTTCCTAATGTAGATCTTGGCTAGATGCCACTTAGTATTTCTTCATGGTCCAGTTTCCTAAGACAAGCTCCAGCAGCAACAGTAACACTCACCTTTGTTTCCCCTCCCCCATCTCCCCTAAAATGCTGTTAATGAGCGGCTCAACTTGTGCCAGGGGCCAGTACTCTCATCGAATAACGATGCCTCACATTCTGCCACCTGAATTTTTGTCATACTTCCAATGATGTTACAGTGGCAGAACCGGGACATCAATGGGGATGTTCAAGGCAAACATGTGCCAACAGATTATGTAAATGATCAACATTACAACTAAGTTTAACTGGATTTAGTTGGCCTGTTTGAGGTCTCACCCACCAGTTGAAGAAATGATGGGAAATTGCTGTTAATGTCATGGGGTGAGGTCTGATGATATGAAGTGCCAATTGGTGGCCAGCAGCGCCTCATTGCCATCAGCACAAGTGGGAGCAGTGGCAGCTTGCTGGTGATGCCAAGCAGCAAAGGCCCAGGATTGCCAAGAGACCTGGACTAATGGTGGGCAAGAATGGGATAGGAACCATCAGGTGAGGGTCACCAGATGTGCTGCATTGGACATCAGAAGCAAGGGCAATAGGCTGGCTTTCAGTGACTAATCCTTCTTCCTGATGCAGGGGCTCCTTGTAATGAAAGGAGCCAAACCTGCATTGCTCCTCGCATGGTGGGCTATATTAGTTTTCTATCCTTGTTTACAGCAACTGAAGACCATTGTAGCGACTCTATCCTAACTGTAGCCAGATCAATTAATGGAAGTTTCCTTGGGATTCCCTGTTCTTCTTTCAGAACATGAGCAGAAATTGAAGTGACATTTTTCAGAGTTTCTACAGATCTCCCACCTATATTACAACAGGGAATCATGGCATCCCTGTGGAAAATACTGGTGCAAGTTTAAAATTGTGTTCTTTGCTCAACAGTGAATCTCAGTACCACAGCACACTTCACCCAACACCTTCACTGCAGTATTCCTTTCATTTAAATAAGCTAACAATATTTCTCTTCCTTTGTCTATTTTTTTTAATCAAAATGACAGTTAACATTCTGTTTCTTTCTGTTAGTATTCATAAAACTTCTGAATTTATTCTTAACAGTTTTCAAAATCTGTTCTTCCTTCTGCAGTATTCCACTTTTTTTAAAAAAATGCAAGACTTTATAAACTAATTATATCTTAAACTTTTTATTTGAATGTAAGGTAAAATAGGACCCCCTGGAATATGGTATGATGAAATCATGCTGAATTCTGCGAGGGGACAGGCCCATGTGATCCTGTTGTCATGGAGATGCAGACCATGTCTAACACATTTAACACTAATTGGGCATCAAGATGAGTTATTTGCTGGGGTAGTAGCAAGTTGCCAAGTTACAGGGTTTATTGCTTGTTATTAACAGTACATCTCAACTCATTAATATGCAGCCTTCTATTTTACTAAACATGCTGAACAAATTAGGTGCTAAGAATTCTCAACATGGAAACCAGAGCAGGAACCTGGTAGCCTCAGCTTGTTGTAGGCTGCAAAGTGCCTCAACATAAAATAGCATCTCAGGGCATGATCTATGGGCACCAGCCACACACAGCTCTCATCCTCAGACATTGAATTCCAAAATTTGCCAAGCCCCAATGATCCTCATGGTACCTCTCAGATCTGCTTGCAGGATGCTTAATAAACACAGACCTGCACTGCAAGGTGTACCTGCAACCAGCATTGAAAGCCTGTTGGAAAGATACGGGTTCTGAGGTAAGGCTAATGTAGTCAGGGAGATATACACCCATCATTCAGGGTCTTGGACATGTCTTGTCTAGGGCTGTCCAGTTATGTTGCTCAAAGGGGTGGATCATGGGTTGGTCCATCAGAATAGCCATGAGAAAATAAGGAGAATAAAGGTTGGGGCAGGGTCAAAGCAAAGAGCTTGTGGGATTGGGGGCTGCAAGGTGGGGGAAGGATGGATTACAATTGCAAGGGAGGCAACAATATTTGTAAGGGGGAGATACAGTGAAGCAGGAATGGGAATGAGGGGAATGTGGGAGGAGGATTCGTTCGTGGACAAGAGGATCCTGGCTCAAAGGGGGAGGGTACAATATGTGACCACACTGGCATGGTCATTTCATATTCCAGGGGCTGGTTGAGGGGATGGGTGGGCAGGTCCAGGCTCATGTAGGGTGGAGACCTGGTGAAGTGCGGAGCCAATGAGGTTTATAGGAAGAGCTATCAGGATGAGGCCCACCAACATGTAGAGGCGGATGCTGGAAGCCACCAGCCAAACAGCGTTCACTGCCACTTTCCATTGGACTGGAAATGAGGAAGAACATGGCCATGACTACACCTGGAATAGGTGGTGCAGGAATCTTAAATTGCAAGAGTCACCAATATGAGGCCTTTGGAGGGCAGCAACATTACACACACTTCAGGTAGCTTTCCATAGAAAGGATGAATCCATGCATAAATGTATGTCAGTAAACTTGTCAATCAGGTTCCCAGCAGGATTACAAGCTTAGACTGAAGAAGGGGTGACAGCAGTTTCTATATTTTCTGAGGCATATTTCCAGTGAATGTAGCTCCCTGATGGGAATGCAGAATCTATGGATTTACACATGAGGGAAGATGCTGATATGCACTTTGAGATCTGCAACATGGGAGCTGTGTCTTACTTTTTGAGCTCTTTCCATCCCTTTCTGTCCTAGTACTTGCATAGTGTGGCAGTGGTTGTCCTAAGAGAAAGGTATCCCTATCATGTTCTGAGAAAGGGTAGCTGGACCCGAAACGTTAACTCTGTTTTTTCCTTCACAGATGCTGCCAGACCTGCTGATCTTTTCCAGCAACTTTGTTTTTGTTCCTTCTGGAGACTAATTGCTACATTCTGAAGGCTAATACTGTTAAGGTATATAGAAATAGTGCGAGAAATTAATATTGAGATAGATGATCAAGCATGACTTATTTGAACAATGGAGTAAATTCGACTGGTTGAGTTTTTTTTTAATTCACTCACAGGATGAGGGCATCACTGGCTAGGCCATCATTTATTGCTCATCTCTAAATGCACAGAGAACAGTTAAGAATCAACTACATTGCTGCAGGTCTGGAGTCGCATGTAGGCCAGACCAGATAAGGATAGCAGTTTGCTTCCCTAAAGGACATTTATAGAGCAGCCTATTTCTATTCCTACATTCCTATTTCTGTTGCTTTTCTACCCATTGCATATCTACCAAATTGACCCTGTCACTTATTGATATTCACAATGAAGCACATGAAAGATTGAGCTTTCCCTTAGGACACAAATATTGGGCAAATTGTGGAAACTTCTGAAAATAAAATTTGCTCACCATTCATGTACCTAATGTTTTTGAAAAGATTTGTAGCTTGGTTTGTGGATGAAGTTGTAGACTTGCTCGCCAAGCCAGTGTGTTTGATTGCAGACATTTTGTCACACTACTAGGTAACATCGTCAGTGCACCTCCGGTGAAGCATTGGTGTTCTGTCCCGCTTGTTATTTATATGCCTAGATTTGCTGAGGCGGTTGGCATCACTTCCAGTTCTGTTTTTCACAATCCATTCGGAGACATATCAGGGAATTCCTGGAGGTCTGGCATTCCAAACAGAACTTCATCAACAAACATATTGAACTGGATCTGACATACAAACCACTGAAAAACAGAACCGGAAGTGATGCCAACCACCTCAGCAAATCTAGGCATTCGATGAGGCTCACTATCAGATAAATGTGGCATAAGGATGGAGGTGTGTGGCAACAGTGAATGGACAAATGGGAGGTGATGAACTGCATAGAAATTGAGGGAGAGCTCCATTGAAAGTGAATGGATGTGAGGAAAGACTTGACAACGATTTCATGGAGAAACAGAGAAAATGAAGCTGAAGGCAGGTGTGGGGTGTGGTGGAGGCAAGGTAAGCATAAAGGGGTTTCAGAACACAGGATGTAATTGGATCAGTGAATAGTCTGACTTGTATTGACCTGGAGAGTTCATTAAATAGTTTGTCATTTGGTCTCAGAGGCCTGAGTATGTGCTTTTGCTGTTCACCTTCTCACCTTCAACAATGCAATTTTGGTGAGAACTAGAGATTTCTTCCTCGCATTGATGGGAAAAGGATGTCCTGCCTCTTTCTGACTGCTACAATCTGGATGGCGTCCTTGCTGCTTATGCACCATCTGTCATGAAAATCTCCCCATTTCAATTTGTACATTCTCCCTTTAAAAAGAAATGAAATCAGGCCTTGGATGTACATGTCAGTCTTACTGCACAGACTGAAGACATAAAAGCCAGAAGTTTTGATTGAATTATAGCCACAGTTTCGAAGTTGATAGCTGAGTCGATTTCTAGTGTTCATTCCACAAGCAATCCTAACAAAGAGGCTGATTCCACAGTAGCCTGAGTACTTCTGCAAATATTTCTATTTCAGGGCAGTGACAGTAAAAGGATATTCTATACTCTTATTGACCACAGCCGACTAATCAACACAAAAGACTTCTCTCACATGATGGTTTCCACACCTGGACCAAGGGCAATGAATATGGATAAGAGACTTCAACAGGAATTGTACGGTTGCACCTGCGTCTCATACAGGCGAGGGAGTCGTACAGAGGAGCTGCACGAACCTTGTCTTATTCTGTAACCATTGTCCACACTCACTTCACTGCAATGAATCCAATGAGGATGGTCATGACAGTAATGGTTCACAGGCACTCAAGGTAAAGATCTGAATTGAGGTCACCAGTCATCAAGCCAATCTTCCAAGTCCAAAGCATACACATTTTAGAAGAACTATTATAGCTCCAGACTGCTTGAATCTGTGAAGTCAGAAAATTGAAGAGAGAAGGGTAATGCCAAGATTAATATAGTTGTATACATAATTCATGTATTGGGATAACTAAAGGAAAAATAAGTTAGGAGCACGATTTTAAGATGGTAATGTTTGTGAAAGAGTGACTGTTTAAGCGATACTGAGCTCTATCCAGTCTGCAGACATTGCATAGCCTCTGAATATGAAGACAGCACAGTATTCTGATGGAGGCACATGAATTCTCTCTGTCTGTTCTTAGTAATATTAGTAATAGATGATATGCTTCAGAGTTAAATGAACCTGAATATAGTTACTAAGAATTAATAAATCACATCTTACTATTTAAGAATCTACACCATGAGCTATTATTTTCCACAATGATCTTAGTACATACAATTAACGATATGTTGAATGAACAGTTTAATAATTATCAGTTTTGCACAATTTAATGATGTATCACAACCTAAGGGCCTTGTTTTGTTTTTGAATCCATTCAGATATAAAATTTGACAGCATTCCTAAGTAACATTATCCTAGTTAAATTTCTTAATTTTTTGCTGTACTGCTAAAATACAGTCAAATTCATTATATTTTTCCCATGTAGAATAGCACATTTTAATGTTATACTTGACATTGAAGAAATTGCTCGCAATAATTTAGTTTTATGAGCGAGGTTTTGCAATTCGCTGAAAATATTAAAGGTTTAATACTTGTCTGGGCTTGCTACAGTTAGCAATTCCATGTTAATGCACCGTTACATTCTTGGTTCTTGGCACATTGTGATATCAAAAAGAGGTGCGATTTTGAATTCTGAAGAAGGGCCACTGGACCCAAAATGTTAACTTGAATTTCTCTCCACAGATGCTGCCAGACCTGCTGAGTTTTTTCAGCAATTTCTGGTTTTGATTTTGTTTCTGATTTCCAGCGTCCAAAGTTCTTTCATTTTTTTTTAGCATTTACATAACTCTTATCAAGATCGCCAGACTCCTCAAAGTGCCTACAATAATTGAAATATTTTTGAAGTGCTATCATCATTGTAAAAAAGATTGGCAGTCAGTTTGCACAAGTAAACTCCCACTAACAACAATGACATAATTATCAGGTAATCTGTTTCTTCAATGTCGTTGAGGGATAAATGTTGACCAGGGCACAGGGGATGACTCCATTGTATCTCTTCGGAATAGTTTCCCCTGAGGAAGCATATAAAGCCCCAGGTTAACTTCTCAACTGAAAATTGACATCTCTGAAACTGGGAGAGGTGTGCAGCATGTCAGTAACACTGCAAAGCAGATTGGTACTGCAAGTCAGCATCATTGTGAAGCAGTCTAATAAAAGGAAAATACTGCAGATGCTGGAAATTTGGAATATAAACAGAAAATTCTCTAGAAACTCAGCTGGTCTTGCAGCATCAGTTGAGGGAGAAACAGAGTTAAAGTTTTCAGCACGATATGACTCTTCCTCAGAACTTAAAAGAGTTAGAAAATGATCATTTTTATGCAACTGACAGACAGATTGCTGGATGCTAAAGGTGTCAAGGTGTGGGTGGAGAGAGTGGGAGTGTGGTGTTGAGATAGAAGATTAGTCATAATCATGTTGAATAGTAGTGTAAACTTGATGGGCTGAATGGTCCACTCCGGCTCTTATTTTGTATTTTTCTATCATAGCAGAGTTTTCACCCACACAAAGATTTTTCCACTACAGGCTGAGGAAAATATCCAACAGTTAGGGCACAATCCACTTCAGTGAACTGACTCAGGTTACAATAAATTCACTGTGAATTGTTAATGGTGATGGTCATGATGGAACTCTCTGAGCTGCTGAAAACATTCCTGTGAAAGAGTGTATTTCAGTGTGTCGACTATGCCATCTAGTGGTAATTTACAGTTACTCCAACCATTTTCTTTTGAAATTGCAGTCAAAAAAAGTTCCATCAAACACTATTGATCAGATATTTTTCAACAAACTTACCAGTTTATCATAAAATTACAACTGCTACACATAAATGTTTCACAGTTGCAACTTGATCACAACAGCTGTGGACTCAATAAACCTGTAAGGATTCAAGGGATAGTCATTAGTTTACATCCAAAATGCCGCAACATAATAAATGTTGCTTATCATCACAATACGCCATAAAAGTGCTGGAAATGATTTCTCGTTTTCTTTAAAATATCATGTTTTTAAGAATTCATTTAGATTGATACTGTCCTTAGAGATGTCCCCACTGAGCCACTCAGCAATTATTGGAAACAAGATTCAGAAACCCATAGTGGCCCCAATATTAACGTCACCAAATCTGTGTTTGTAAAGTGGTAATAACCTCCAAATATGATGGTAGACTTATAAACCAATAAAAGTGTCCATTAAGCCAATGCTATTCTTTAAAGTGACCAGTCGCTGAGTGGTAGTGTCTAGCTCTTTACTCTGCAAATCAGGATCCCCTAACGCACAAAGGCTCTTAATTATCATTCTCAGGGAGACTGAAGTGGAACATGTTCTGCACATTCTCTGTACAGCTTTACTGCCGGCACAGGAGGAGAGGGCTCAGATGACATCTTGAAACATTTCTATGGGGTCGGAAGAAGTTGGTGTGATTAGCTGATACTTGCAGCTTGCTAATTCTACTTAAACAAATCGCTGACCTTGAAATTGCTGTAACCTCTTTGTTCCTGCTCTGAGAAGCTGATGGGCAGATTTGTTCCATCCAGTTTCAGGGCAAGGTTCCCCCAATTTGTTACACTTCCAGTCAGGATGGCAGACAGCAAATGGAGTAGAAATAAATTGGTCTTTTTCTGAGAGGCAAGCAGTAATTAGTAGATCAGTGCTTGGACTCCGGACATTCATAATATATATTAATGACATAGATGACTAAACGTAATACCTCCAAGTTTGCAAACAGCACAAAGCTGTGAGGAGGATGCAGAGAAGCTTCAATGTGATTTGAACAAATGCATGGCAGATGAAGTGTCATGTGGATAAATGTGAGGTTATCCACTTTGGTAGCGAACACAGCAAGGCAGATTAATATCTGAATGCCGATAACTTGGGAAATGTGTAGGTGCAATGTGACCTAGGTGAGAGAGAGGGGGCAGAGGTGAGAGAAAGAAGGTGAGAGAGACAGAGAGAGAGAGAGAGAAAGTGAATGTGGAGAGAGATGGAGTGAGAGTTATGAAAATGAGACAGGCAGTGAGTGAGAAGTAGTGAGGATGAAAGAGAGTCAACAGGTTAGAGAATGAGAGAGGTATTGAGGGTGAAAGTGAGTGAGAGACTGAGAGTAACACTGCAAGTGAAAGGGAATGAGTGGCTTGGAAAGAGTGGGAGGCAGACTGAAAGTGAAATTGAAAGAGTTGGTGAGACAGAGGACGTGAGAGGTGGAGTTGGTCAGGCGGATGGAAACTGAATCTGGGAGTCAAGTAGACACAGACATACATGGAGGTGAAGAGATACAGGCTGAAAGGCAAGCTGTTTTCAAACCATACTTCTGTGTGTATTCCGCAGAGGCTAGCTTGGAATCTGCACCACCTATGGCAAGTTCAAATTCAACCCATCTCCATTGCTTGGCCCCATTCCCCTCCCCTTCCCTAGTGGCCAGGATTTGGAACCTAGACTGTCTCTTTCTAATTCTGCTTCTTAAGCAAAGAAGCAAAAGCGGTTTTATTCATTCTCATTGGTGCTTAGCACTTTTCAATGCCGTTTTTAGGATTAGTCATTTCTTTAAAATGATCAATTAATTGCTTTGACATTGATTGTTTTCACTTAGCAGATTGTTTATGATTCTTCTAGAGAAATTCTTTTCATTTGAAATTCACGTTTAATATTGTGCCAAACCAAATCTCATGCAGCTGCTACTGGGTTTCTTGCTGAAAGAGAATGAGAAACTCTAAAGGACTCAGATTGTTGGTTGGAGGGCTGTCAAAATGGGTTACTTTCGCTCTAATGGATACAGGAAATATTGGAAGTGCTCAGAAAGTCTGATTGTGTGTGAGCAGAGAGGCACAGTGATCAGTGATCAGTGACTCTTCATGGTAACTAGGACAGATTAAGAACCTGAAGCATTGACTCTGTTTCTCTCTGCACAGATGCTGTCTGGCCTATAGAATATTTTCAGGCTTTTTTTCTCTTTATAATTGAGATTTCCAGCATTTACAATACTTTGCAGACTTGTTATATGCTATTTGCTGGGCGTTTGTAAGTTTGTCTGGTTTTACTTAAAGGTGAGAAAATATATATCATTCAATGCAAAGTATAATTTATCTGTTAACAAAGCCAAAGCTTTTGGATGCTGCTGTCTACATATAGCATTGATGAGGTTCAAAGAAGTGGAGATGGTTGACTAAGTTGTGTGCAGTTGGCAGATAAAATAGCTGTTGTAAAGCATATCATAATTAAACCTGAGCTGTTGACAGCTGTATAAGTAGAGGCACAGCGTACAAAAGCCAATACATTTGCTGACCTGTATAAAACATGTTAAACCCACGAATTCCCATAGAGGATGTGAGGGGGAGGACTTAGGTGAGATGGGCAATTAGAGTACCAGAAACAGAATAGGAACCAGGACCCATGATTTTTCTCCCTGACCTGTCATTCTACTACTGCTGGCATTCTAACAGTGGTATAGAAGTACCCCATTATAATGTGGGGAGAATATTAGTTCTATACCGTGTATCCAGTGGAATGCACCCCTACACTGTATCATTGGCCACCAAGCTGGAAGGAACACTCTTTCCTGCTCAATGAACACCCACTTGCCTCAAGTAACCAAGGATTGCCTGACTGGTACCAGCAAGTTCCCCCCACTTACCTGCTTTTTGGGGCCTCTGCTGCATCTTCCCAGACATTTTGCAGGTCCCAGCAGCAGCCACCATGCCTGGGGACACTGCTGAGACTGAAGGGCTGTCAGTTACCTGACTGCTTGGCAGCTTCCCGAGGTGGGATCTTCACCTTCACCTTCATGGACTGAAAACTGGGCAACTCCAAATACAGGCACCAGGCCATCTGATGGGCATTAATCTTTGCCAGGCTCCCAGAAACAGACATGGCAGGTTTGCCATCAGCTTTCCAGCCAGTAGTCAGGACAATTGCTGCAGCTATAATTGTCAACTCTATATTCAATTCTAGTCACCAACTCAGAAGGAAGACTGCTCTGCAGCAGTGCAATAAACAGTCCCAAAACTGATCGCAAGTGTTGAGAGCAAAACTATGGGGATGCTGAGTGAGGAAAAGCTTGAATTAGTCATCCTCCAAAGGTAACATATGAGGGGACTTTGTAAGGGCATCTAATATGCTAAATGGAATAGAAGCAGTTAATCTTTAGTGCCATTCCTCTGACAAGGTACAAACTCCTAAAATTCAAGAATGATGTCAGAAAACATATTTTTACACGAAGAATGGCCTTTCAATAAACTCAAGTGGGTCCAATTACGTTTCTTTTTTGGAAAATGTAGTTGTGTTACATACCCCTGCGAGCAAGTGGCTTAAGAGATTTTAAAAATGTGGTGTATACCTGGAAATCTAAATTAACCCAAATAAAGATATTGAATTGTTGCTGATTTCTCATAAGGCCAAGGCTCGTGTTAAAGGGGAATGATTGCATATTCACACTTTTTTTTCCATTAAGATGACTACAGAATTTTTGGGAGTTCTGGTTTAAATATAATTTATCACAGCCAAGAACAATTTCATTGTTCTGATAAAAAGTAACATTGGGACTGTTTTCTTTTTTCACCAACTCACAGCCAAGTATACAGCCATCTGGATGCAGTTGGAGTAAAAACTACTCTGAGACTAATTGTAAGAAAATGTAATGACTTTCTGCCAAAGTAACTTGAATAATGCAGTAAAATTTCACCTAAACTGAACAGTTCAAGTTAACCTCTTCCTGGAGTGATACTAATTGAATCAATTCCACATAATGTTGTCTCTTTCCATGTTACTTTGTGCTTAAGTGTGCTTTGATAAAGTTAATGAGGACAGAGTGGGTGATGCTGTGCACATGGATTTTTAAAAGATGATTGATAAAGTGCTATACAATAGGGAATAGCAGCATGGGTGTAAAATTAACCAAGGGTCAAAATAGTGTGCTTAATAGTTATTTTTCAAACAGTACAAAATGCATAATGGTGTTTGTAACACTGACATTTGATATGTGTTAACGGTCTCAATTTAGAGTCATAGAGTCACAGAGGTTTACAGCATAGAAACAGGCCCTTTGGCCCAACTTGTCCATGCCTCCCAGTTTTCACAATTAAACGAGTGCCACTTGCCTGTGTTTGGTCCATATCCTTCCATACCTATCCCATCCACGTACCTGTCCAAATGTTTCTTAAATGATGAAATTGTACTCGCCTCCACCACTACCTCTGGCAGCCTGTTCCAAACACTCACCACCCTCTGTGTGAAAATATTGCCTCTCTGGACCCTTTTGTATCTCTCCACTCTCACCTTAAATATATGTCCTCTAGTTTTAGACTCCCCTACCATGGGGAAAAACTGTTGGCTATCTACCGTATCTATACCAAGTTTGTATGAATCACTTTCTAACTTAGTAACTGTCAGCAGTACTAGTGTAGTAAAGTGCCCGTTATTTCATTTAAGACTAAAGCTTTGCTGCCAGTTATTTTAAATTGAATCACTTGAAAAAACCATAAATGGGGCTAAAAATTCCCCACTACTCTGCCACAGAGCCTTCTGACCGAATGGTCAATCATCAAAAAAGAAATCAAGCATTCAGTCCAGTGCTAAACAAATCTGGGAAAAAAAGTTTTGCACTCAGGAATGGTGATAGAGAAGTTTAGGACATGAACTGTCAATGGTGATTCAGTGAATATGAATATGTCACTTTGTTGCTTAATGAGGCTGTGGAACAGTTCTCTAAATTCAGTTTAAGTCCCCATATGTTAGTGAAGAGGACTTTTCCTAAATTGATTGGGCACAGTGTATCTTTGTTGTTACCGCTTCCTAACTTGAGACTGGGTGGTCTGCCCGGTTTTATTCTTTTTTGACTTTACTGCAGCAGTTTGTTTCAACTGTGGTTTATTAGTCCAGATCAGAGGGCAATTAATGTCAACCACATTGTTCCGGGTCTGAAGTCAGATGTAGGCTAGCCTGGGTAAAAACATCAGTGAACCAGATGGGATTTTTCAGTTGTGATCTTTATTACTGAGATCAGATTTTAATTCCAGATTTACTGCTTAAAAAATTTAAATCCCCTCAACTTCCACGGTGATATTTGAAATTATATCTCCAAAGTCTTAGTCCAGGCTTCTGATTACTACCCCATGAACATTATCATAATGCTACCCTTTTGAAATAATTTAATTATCTCTTAAATACCCCACCTCCATAGAAGTAATTCATAAACGGTGATCCATCACTGCAGCAGAAAGAAATATAATATAACAAGTTATGCTTTGATAACATCTTTAATATAAATGCCCCAAAGTACTTTCCAGAGGCTTATCAAACAAAATTTGACACTGAGTCACATAAAGTAATATTACATCAGATGACCAAAAGTTTTGTCTGAGGTGCGTGTTTCAAGAATCACCTTAAAGTAGCAAAGAGAAGCAGAGAGGATTAAAGAAGGAATTCCAGAGACTCGGGGCTCAACAGCTGATAGTTCAGCAAGATTAAATTCAGTGATGGTCAAGAGGTTAGAATTGGAGGTGTGCAGATATTTTGGTGAGTCAAGACTGAAAGAGATTATAATGATAGGGAACAGTGAGGCCAATGAAGGGATTTGAAAAACATTGTCAGATACAATGTTCAAAGTGATCTCACCAAGTATCAGAGTGGAGTTTCAAAAGATGTTACTAAATGTTTCACATGTTGCGTCAGTCATGCACTGAAAAACAAATACAGCCTTAATAACTGCGCACTCATACATTAATTCACTAAGAATAGGCCACCACTTCATTTGTCAGTTGATTCATCCAGAAATTTAACATCATAATTGATCCAGCTTCTGAATAATGAGAAAAAATATTTTGCAGCCCCATCTCCCTTCAACTAACAAAAACATCATCGAGTCTGGTTCTAAGCCATATAAAATAGCAAGGCATTCATTTTCAACTCTGTTTTGCACAGAGTTAATTGAGTTGACCACAACTAGTCTCAGAAAAAAAGGCAATAAAGCCATTGGGATTTTGAAAAGACATTCAATATGATGCCACATTAAAGATTACTACATGAGATAAGAGCTGCTGGTGTTGAGGAGTGATAAACAGCATAGATAAAGAACTGGCTAACTGACATGAAGCAGAGTCGGGACAAATTATTCATTTATGCAGATGGTAAACTAATTAGTAGAACTCCCCAGGGATCAGTGATGGGGTCTCAGCAATTTATAATATATATTAGTGACTTGGATGAAGAAATTGACTTGTTTTGCAGCAAAATTTACTGGCATCAAGAAGCTTTATAGAAAAGCAAGTTGTGAGGACGATCCTTGAATTTTCCTATTTGAAGCTAAAGAATGGTGACAAACACATGGGTATCCACCATGGGTTGAGACACATCACTTTCATGATCTCGCATCTTTCATCTCATTATGTAATTAAGCGAGATGCTACATGAACTCTTCAGTGAATTACATGGTGAGCGAAATGTTCTCCCTACTGATAAGACCTTCCAATGGCTTTGGCACTATATTTAAAGGCCAGATTTAAACTGCAAGACAGGAACTGCTCCTCAGCTGTTGGTCCCCTGTTGCCCCTAATGATGTTTTCAAAGAAGGCCAAACTGGTTCCAAGAGTAACTAATACTGCTCAGGGTCTACAAAGTGGAGGTCAGTCCTCCTCCCAGCTGACTGAATAAAAGGCAGTCCACCTAGACCTTCCAAACTGAGGGGAGATTACAGCACAAGTCAGTGCTATAATCTCTGTAAAACAATAAAAGCCAACAGCACCAGAAAAATATAAATGATCTTCTGCAATCCTGAAGGGTAAGGGGTACCATCTTCTCTCTGCAACCTCATAGGGAATCACCCACACTAACTCTGCCGCTACAAATGCATCTCATCATTGATGACAGTTTGCAAGACTCAGCATCACGTAGATGATGTCCCCTCAACAGTTCACACTCATGTTCACCTTGTCCTCTCAAATGACTAACCCTTACAGCTGACTTTACTTCAGACTCTCACACTGGCAGGTTTATTTATGATCACAAACTGCTCCTGCACCCATTCCCATCTCACTCAATCCTTCTTTTTATCTCATAGCAGGAAATACTGGCCCCTAGCCAGGTCATGGCCGGTGGGATGAAGCAGAGAAATGGACAAGAAGCCCTCACCACCCTGGAAGAACTAGCTGGGGAATATCAGGAGCTGTCCTGTGGTGACGGAGAGAAGGCAGTGGCCCACCAACTCAGTGAGCAATATTCTCGGATGAGCACCTACTCTAACACTTTGCTCTGTGTAAGTTTCTCTCCATCTTCATGAACTAGTGACTTCTTCTATTATGGTGGTATCAGTGGGACCCATGGGGCCAGAAGAGGACATAGCCTGAAATCCTCAGCTCTCCTGAGGAGGGAGAGTGTACATCTTCTGAAGATGCACCGGCAAAGTGTTCATTGCACCTCCCACCAGGAAAAAGACTATCACCTCGGTGGTTGTCTTAGCTAGATTAGACTCTGGGACACAATCTGGTGAGCACATCCCTGATATGAGTCTGCAGCCGGTGAAGGACAAAGGTCAGGTTTCCAGCGCTCAGAGGGCTACCATAAACCTGCCACCAGTTTAGTCCCATGCAGAAGATGTGCCCCTGTAGTCGGCCATAAGAGACATGACCAACATGTTGAGAGAGGCACAGGAACATCATGTAGGTGTGCCTGAGACCTTTGGTAGGCTGGAGTGCATTATGAAGGGGCCTACGTTCCCACTACTATAGTGGGTCTGGTACATGGGGACACCATAAAATGTATGGCAGCCACCCAGAGACCCAAATCCAGCAGAATGCTCAGTGGCTGCTATCCGTGCACTCGGACCTGTGTTTTATCACATTAACCATCGGTGATCAGCATCAAAAGCAAGGTAAGAGGGTGATCAGTAGTTTTGACTCCACTCCAGTGGCCCTTGCTCTCTAGTAGACAGGTTGGCACCAGCAGGCACCCACAGTGAGGAAGGGAGACAGGCAGGCATCTCTGCATCATCTTCTCCGAAGTGTCAGGTCCTTCCAACTTCTCCCAAACTGTGACCCCAAAGCCTGTAGCAGTGCATGTCAAGGACGTGAAGCCTGAACCTGGAAAGCAGGTTGTCAGTAGGCCGGAGTCACCTAAGCCAAAAGTCACCAAGGGCAATCCTCCAAGTTTTCAATCTCACCAGGGTGTACCATGCAACAAGCTCCCTCTGCCCCAGTTGCAGATGTTGGGTCTACAACTTGATGTAGTGGGAGGGAGAGAAAGAGAAATAAAAGCTGGTGGGATGGGTGTTCAATCAATATGTTCTCTTGCATTGTTAAACCATCTAATGTAGTCTTAAAGTACCTACAGGACCTAGTTAAGTTCCAGCATCAGAAAGATGTAATGTCTTGCAAGCACCTAACATTGGTTACTCACTCATAGCTCACTTCTCACACTCACTTTGTGGTGTGATGATGATATGTGTGATGCTGCCATACATTGCAATATATATCCTTCTCGAAGGAATGCTGTTAAATTTCAGTCAATGAGATAGCCAATGCGCAATTCACATCTGTACTTTAACTCAGAGAACAATGCTCTGTGGTGAACAGGGGAAAGGGTGGGAAAGTGGGCATGAGGAGTGTAGAATCAGCCATGATCCTATTGAATGGTGGAGCAGGCTCAAGTGGCTGAATGGCCTACACCTATTCCTATTCCTTATATCTTAAGGTCTCCGTAATTTGAAATCATTTTGAAGTATACATGACCAAGAATGTAGAAGAAGTTGTTACTTTAAGAACCACAATTGTTTGGTTTTCTTGGAAAACTTTGGGACATGAACTTACAACTGTTTTGACGCAGTTTAATTCTCAAACCATACAATTTTAAAATCATTCACGAGCCTGGAAAAGAAAATGTTAAAGCTGCTGCTTTATCAAAAGCACATGTAAAGGACCAAGTGCTGCAGTGCCCATGGATTTATGTAAAATATAATTCCTGCGTAATTCATTGTATGCTGAATGTCAATATGTTATGACTGTTAATTTGGCACAGAAATAGTGTTAAGGTAATTTTAATAGGAATTGAAAGTGCCTTTTAAATATGCATTTCCCATTTTTGGGGTGGGGTAATGCAAGCTGCAATAAATATCTTAATATAGTCTATTTTAGAATTTGGAATTTGAACTAGTGGAATATCTCTTTTGGTCTGTATGTATGAGGTGGTTTAATGATAAATTTGTCACAGAGTTCCTGGAACCTATTTTTTAATCCAGAATGTGAGAGAGAGACTTCTTGGCATACTATTGAGAATTTGTTTGCATTGGGAGAGTTATATAGAGGACAGAATAAACATTAAAGAGCATAGCTTGCTTTCAATTGGAAGGGTCAAGATTTGGCCTTTTCTTTTGTTTAGGGGAAATGCCATACCTTTGAAAGATTTTGGCTTCAATTTGCTGAAGTCATGTTTGATATTGAATGTATGCAATAGCTTCTCCTAGAGAAAGTAGTTAGTTCAGGAAAATTAGAAGATAGATTGCTGCAGTGTAAGGGATTTTAGTTTAAAGTTCCAGACCTGAACATTTTGCATGAATGCTCAAGGAGAAGGTGCGATCAGACTCTCATGGAGCAAAATGAAAGAAATTTAGGTCAAACACAGATGTGATAAAGAAGGGAGTTCTCTCTCCTGTTTGACTATTATAAAGAGATGCTGTTGGGATAGATGGAATATTGTATCTTAATTGCGTGTTTTGAAATCTTACTAATTGTGGTCTACGAAAACAGCTTGGATTATTTTACTTGATCTTCTTTTGTTTTATGTTTATAAAACAAACCCTTCTACTGCAGCATTGGGGGCTTGTGTTTTTTTTATTCACTCATGGGAATTGGATTTTGCTGATTTGACCAGCATTTATTGCTCTTCCCTATTTGTGCTTAAGAAGGTGCTGAGCTGCCTCCTTAAATGCTGCAATCCTATGCTTAACAAGCTATTTTTAAGAGAGGGAGAGAGAGAAGAAAATAGATGAGGGACTCAAACACAAACTAAGGACCTTAAGATAACAAGGTGTAGAGCTGGATGAACACAGCAGGCCAAGCAGCATCAGAGGAGCAGGAAAGCTGACATTTCAGGCCTAGACCCTTCTTCAGAAATGGGGGAGGGGAAGGGGATTCTGAAATAAATAGGGAGAGAGGGGGAGGTGATAGAAGATGGATAAAGGAGAAAATAGGTGGAGAGGAGACAGACAAGTCAAAGAGGTGGGAATGGAGCCAGTAAAGGTGAGTGTAGGTGGGGAGGTAGGGAGGAGATAGGTCAGTCCAGGGAGGACGGACAGGTCAAGGGGGCGGGATGAGGCTAGGATGGCGGGGGGGCTTGAGGTGGAAGGAGGGGATAGGTGGGAGGAAGGACAGGTGAGGCAGGCGGGGACAAGCTGGGCTGGTTTTGGGATGCGGTTGGGGGAGGGGAGATTTTGAAGCTTGTGAAGTCCAACTGCTGTCGAGACATCAATCGCCTTAACTTCTTCACCCCTCTCAACCACTCCAACCTCTCCCCCGCAGAACGTGCAGCCCTCCGCTCCAATCCCAACCTCACCATAAAACCCGCGGACAAGGGAGGTGCAGTTGTAATATGGCACACTGACCTCTACATCGCCGAGGCCAGACGCCAGCTCTCTGACACCTCCTCCTACCACCCCCTTGGTCATGACCCCACCTCCACAACCTCATCACCTCAGGCGACCTCCCACCCACAGCCTGCAACCTCATTGCTCCCCAACCCCGCACCGCCCATTTCTATCTCCTTTCCAAAATCCACAAACCTGACTGCCCTGGTCGACCCATTGACTCCGCCTGCTCCTGCCCCACCGAACTTATCTCCACTTATCTCGACTCCATTTTCTCCCCCTTGGTCCAGCTACTCCCCATCTACGTCCATGACACCACCCACGCCCTCCACCTCCTCCAGAAGTTCTGATTCCCCAGTCCCCAACACCTCATCTTTACCATGGACGTCCAGTCCCTATACACTTGTATTCCCCATGCAGATGGCCTAAAGGCCCTCCACTTCTTCCTGTCCCGCAGGCCCGACCAGTCCCCCTCCACTGACACCCTTATCCGCTTAGCTGAACTCGTCCTCACTTCTCTTTCAATTCCTCCCACTTCCTACAGACAAAGTGGGTGGCCGTGGGTACCCGCATGGGCCCAAGCTATGCCTGCCTCTTTGTAGGTTACGTGGAATAATCCCTCTTCTGCAGCTACACTGGCCCTAAACCCCACCTCTTCCTCCGTTACATCGATGACTGTATTGGCGCCGCCTCGTGCTCCCACGAGGAGCTCGAACAGTTCATCAACTTCACCAACACCTTCCACCCCAACCTTAAGTTCACCTGAACCATCTCTAATACCTCTCTCTCCTTCCTGGACCTCTCTGTTTCCATCTCTGGCAACCACCTAGG
>NC_063332.1:112991833-112992198 GCF_021869965.1 Rhincodon typus
CCACCCACCTTCCTGCAAAAATGCCATCCCCTATTCCCAATTTCTTCGCCTCCGCCGCATCTGCTCCCAGGATGAGGCATTCCACTCACGAACATCTCAGATATCCTCGTTTTTCAAGGACCGCAACTTCCCCCCCTCAGTGGTCAAGAACGCCCTCGACCAAGTCTACCGCATTTCCCACAACTTATCCCTCACACCCCCTCCCCGCAATAACAACCAAAGCAGAATTCCCCTCGTCCTCACGTACCACTCCACCAACCTCCGGATCCAACGCACCGTCCTCCGACACTTCTGCCATCTGCAATCCAACCTCACCACCAAAGGCATTTTTCCCTCCCCACCCTTATCTGCTTTCCGGAGGGACC
>NC_063332.1:112992598-113010240 GCF_021869965.1 Rhincodon typus
CGGGGACAAGCTGGGCTGGTTTTGGGATGCGGTTGGGGGAGGGGAGATTTTGAAGCTTGTGAAGTCCAACTGCTGTCGAGACATCAATCGCCTTAACTTCTTCACCCCTCTCAACCACTCCAACCTCTCCCCCGCAGAACGTGCAGCCCTCCGCTCCAATCCCAACCTCACCATAAAACCCGCGGACAAGGGAGGTGCAGTTGTAATATGGCACACTGACCTCTACATCGCCGAGGCCAGACGCCAGCTCTCTGACACCTCCTCCTACCACCCCCTTGGTCATGACCCCACCTCCACAACCTCATCACCTCAGGCGACCTCCCACCCACAGCCTGCAACCTCATTGCTCCCCAACCCCGCACCGCCCATTTCTATCTCCTTTCCAAAATCCACAAACCTGACTGCCCTGGTCGACCCATTGACTCCGCCTGCTCCTGCCCCACCGAACTTATCTCCACTTATCTCGACTCCATTTTCTCCCCCTTGGTCCAGCTACTCCCCATCTACGTCCATGACACCACCCACGCCCTCCACCTCCTCCAGAAGTTCTGATTCCCCAGTCCCCAACACCTCATCTTTACCATGGACGTCCAGTCCCTATACACTTGTATTCCCCATGCAGATGGCCTAAAGGCCCTCCACTTCTTCCTGTCCCGCAGGCCCGACCAGTCCCCCTCCACTGACACCCTTATCCGCTTAGCTGAACTCGTCCTCACTTCTCTTTCAATTCCTCCCACTTCCTACAGACAAAGTGGGTGGCCGTGGGTACCCGCATGGGCCAAAGCTATGCCTGCCTCTTTGTAGGTTACGTGGAATAATCCCTCTTCTGCAGCTACACTGGCCCTAAACCCCACCTCTTCCTCCGTTACATCGATGACTGTATTGGCGCCGCCTCGTGCTCCCACGAGGAGCTCGAACAGTTCATCAACTTCACCAACACCTTCCACCCCAACCTTAAGTTCACCTGAACCATCTCTAATACCTCTCTCTCCTTCCTGGACCTCTCTGTTTCCATCTCTGGCAACCACCTAGAAACCGATATCCATTTCAAGCCTACCAACTCCCACAGCTACCTAGAATACACCTCCTCCCACCCACCTTCCTGCAAAAATGCCATCCCCTATTCCCAATTTCTTCGCCTCCGCCGCATCTGCTCCCAGGATGAGGCATTCCACTCACGAACATCTCAGATATCCTCGTTTTTCAAGGACCGCAACTTCCCCCCCTCAGTGGTCAAGAACGCCCTCGACCAAGTCTACCGCATTTCCCACAACTTATCCCTCACACCCCCTCCCCGCAATAACAACCAAAGCAGAATTCCCCTCGTCCTCACGTACCACTCCACCAACCTCCGGATCCAACGCACCGTCCTCCGACACTTCTGCCATCTGCAATCCAACCTCACCACCAAAGGCATTTTTCCCTCCCCACCCTTATCTGCTTTCCGGAGGGACCACTCTCTCCGTGACTCCCTTGTCCGCTCCACACTCCTCTCCAGCCCCACCACACCCGACACTTTTCCCTGCAACCGCAGGAAGTTCTACACCTGCCCCTACACCTCCCCCCTCACCCCCATCCCAGGCCCCAAGAAGACCTTCCACATCAAACAGATGTTCACCTGCACATCTGCTAATGTGGTATACTGTATCCGCTGTTCCAGATGTGGCCTCCTCTACATCGGGGAAACCAAGCGGAGGCTTGGGGACCACTTTGCAGAGCACTTACATTCTGTTTGCAACAAACAACTGCACCTCCCAGTCGCAAACCATTTCAACTCCCCCTCCCACTCCTTAGATGACATGTCCATCCTGGGCATCCTCCAGTGCCACAACGATGCCACCGGAAGGTTGCAGGAACAGCACTTCATATTTCGCTTGGGAACCCTGCAGCCCAATGGTATCAATGTTGACTTCACAAGCTTCAAAATCTCCCCTCCCCCAACCGCATCCCAAAACCAGCCCAGCTTGTCCCCGCCTCCCTAACTTCCCACCTATCCCCTCCTCCCACTTCAAGCCCTACGCCCATCTCCTACCTACTAGCCTCATCCCGCCCCCTTCACCTGTCCGTCCTCCCTGGACTGACCTATCCCCTCTCTAACTCCCCACTTACACTCACCTTTACTGGCTAATCCCCTGCCTCTTTGACCTGTCTGTCTCCTCTCCACCTATCTTCTCCTTTATCCATCTTCTATCTGCCTCCCTCTCTCTCCCTATTCATTTCAGAATCCCTTTCCCCTCCCCCATTTCTGAAGAAGGGTCCAGACCCGAAACGTCAGCCTTCCTCCTCCTCTGATGCTGCTTGGCCTGCTGTGTTCATCCAGCTCTACACCTTGTTATCTCAAATTCTCCAGCATCTGCAGTTCCTACTATCTCTAAGGGCCTTAACTTTACTTTAAACACCGAACATCCACACCAATTCTACTCATCAATCAGCTTATTTCCCTGCACTTGTGTTACATTGTGATTTGTGACATCAATCCACTATCGGTCTACTGTAGACATGTTCTCGATCTGCACTTTTTTATCTTCTCCAGTCCACATCTTAGTCTAGAGGCTTTCCATCTTGCAATAAACCTTACTTAAAGCACCTCTTTCTCCCCTCCCATCAAAGTCACCCTTTAAACCAAATTTCCAGACATACTCACACAGCCTCTGTCTGTGTCACACTTCAGCAAAGTCTCCCTTATGCTGACTGTACCCCTTGTGTGGTTTAAGAATCCATTTCCTACCTAGACCTATTAGGAATCATTTTTTAGCTTTACTTGCTGCTACAGTTATCGGCACCTAATTCAGGCAATTTTAATATTTTTGATCGTTAACTGCTACAAAGCGAACACTTAAAGCTGAGTATCCTTGATCCAAATGAAATTTAATGGCAAGTCAAGATGTGACAGCATAGGAAAGGGCAGCACTGTTGAAATCCATCCCCCCCATCATTCTTTCCTATAACTCCCACCTGCAGAAGTCAAACAGGCTCCAAATGGTTCTTCAACGGATGTGGGACTGGATGTGATACTTAATTCTGCTCACTATCTTAATCCCCCACCTGCCGCCTTACTTCTCAACAGGTGAGGTATATAAAGGCAGTCAGTACCTGAAATAAAAAACTGGATTTCCAAACAAAAAAAAATCATGCTACACAAATGCTTCATAGTCAAGATAAGGGCTTGAGGACCAAAACATGAAATTGATGTAGAAGCAGGTCTGGCAGCATTTGTGCAGAAAAAGCAGAGTCAGTGTTTTGAGTCCAGTGACCCTTCTTCAGAACTGATTTTCACCAGCAATTTTGCTTCAGATCTTCAGCATCCATAGTTCTTTGTTTTACTTAAAGGCTTGTGGAGTTGGAAATAATATATTAGCATATATAGAGGATTGATTCATGGGCAGGAAACAGAAGTTTGGCATAAATGGGGTATTTTCAACTTATCAGGCAGTGAATAGGGAGTGCCACAAAGATCAGTGCTGGGGCCTCAGCTTTTTGAACTCAACATTAATGCCTTAGATAAAGTAATAGAGAACCGTATATCTCTGTTTGCTGATGACACAAAGATTTATGGAAAGGCAGGGTGTGGAGAAGACACGGAGAGGCTGCAAAGAGAAGCAGACAGGTTAAGTGAGTGGACAACAAAATAGCAAGTGAATTATAATGTAAGGAAGTTACTCACTATTATTGTAAGAATAGAAAAGTAGAACTTATTTTAAAAGGGCAAAGATTGGCTGCATTCATGGATGGAATTCAGAAAATTCATATGCTGGTACAGCAAATGGCATGTTTTATTGCAAGGCACTTGAAGTGTACCAATAATGATGTCTTACTAAAATTATCCAAGATGCTGGTCAGACTACATCTGGTGTACTGTTTGCAGATTTGTTCTATATGTTTAAGAAAATGGAGGTGATAAGGTGCAGGTTCACTATGTTGGTACCTGGGATAAGGGTTGTGGATGTTCCATCATTGAATAGTTTTCTGGCTGGGGTAGAAATATTTTGTTCTCTTAAGGAATTGAGGAACATGGGGAGATGACAGGACAGCGGTATTAATGATTAGCCATGAATCTATTAAGTGATAGAGCAGGCTATTCTGCCATATTGTTTATCCTACTCCTACAGACAGTCCTCAGGTTATGAATGTGTTCTGTTCCAGAGTATTCTCGTGAGTCGATTCATACATAAGTCAGAACACAATACTGTACAATATAAAATATTCAATCTTAAATACAATTGAATGTTTGTATGTTAGATCCTTAAATTAATAGTGCCATGGGATCTTGATCATAAGTACAAGCGTTCGTAAGTTGGATGTTCATAATTTTGGGCCCTCACCCTGTATTTCTTATATTGTTGCGTGAATGGTAAATTGAATTAGCATCACACTTAGAACTCTGTTTCTAACAGTAGTGAAGATGTATCTACACCAGATGGACTGGAGTAGTTCAAAAAGACAGTTTACTGCCACCTTCTCAAGGGCAAATAAGGATGAGTAATAAATGGCGTTTCCATTAAAGCTCACATCACAAAAGAATTTTTTGAAATCTTGTTTACATCAGCTGTGACTCAGTTGTTTGCACTCTTACTGGTGAATCACAAGGTTCTAAGTTCAAGTCCTACTCCAGGGCCTGAAGACAGAACACAAGAATGGCATTCCAATGCAGTAGAGGAAATGTTGTCCTATAGGAGCTGCTGTCTTTATTCTGGGACATCAGACAAAGGCCGCATTTGTCTGCTATGGTGCATGTAAAAGATCACATGATACTACTTTGAAGCAGGAGAGTTCTCCCTGTTGTCCTAGCTGACACTTATCCCTCAATCCGAATTGCGGATGGTCTGGTCTTTGTCACTTTTGTGGGAGTTTGACATGCATATATCAGCTGCTCTGTTTCCTGCATTGGTGTGGTGACTACATTTCAAAGAGAAGATCTTTATTTGCTATAAATACTTTGAGACATCCAATTGTCATTAGAAATGTTGTTTTTCTCTCTTTTTATATAGTGCAATCACTTGTCAACTTGTGGCACTCACACTATCTACAGGAGGCATAACATTTATAAGGATAAAATAATCAGTTGTTATTCTTTTCTTGTCTAAATCTGAAGTTCAGCAAGCTGTAGTTCCAACAAAATATTTCAGTTCCCATGGAATCCTGATTAGCTGAGATATACAAAACTGACAAACAGCAGCTTTCAATCCCTCTCGTGCCTCATCTCAATATATTCTGTGGGGATGTGGCTTCACTTTATTTTCTTTATTTTGATTACTTATTGTAAGAGAATTAAAACAATTATAAATACATCTATCAAGTCAATTCAATAATTCTACTTCTGAAATCAAACAGCTGGCTGCAGTAGATATATGTTGGCCAGAAGTGTGTGGGTACAAGTGTCTGCTGAAACTTCCTAAATTACTTCCCCCGGCGTTATTATGAAGACAGATTTTACATGGAGGGTTTCCGTAACCATGGGCTGCAGATGGGCTTCTTTGATGTTGAATACTAATAGGACTGTGAGATTTACTGCTGCAGATTTGTGTGATTTTTTAAAATAAAACTAATTAACTACTATACAGTGGTGTAGTCTTCATGAATTTCGACACTAATGTTTTAAGTAGTTTTGAGCTCCATATAGCTCTTGTTTATTTAATGAACAAAAAAAAATACAATGAGGGTAAAATGCAATCCTCTAATTCAGAACTTGAACAGGAAGTCACCCTGATGTCCAGGGTGATCAGCAGCAAATACGAGAGAGAGAACCAGCCTGCGATTGGAGGATTAGCCCCTCAGTTGCACACACTAAGGTGACTTTTCTGAGATTGCTGTTATGATTGAATTTCCGCAGGCATTTTATGGAATTCAGAACGAATTCACGTGTCATCCTCAATGTAGAGTAAACCTCGATCCGAAGCTTAAAACAAGTATGACGAAAGATTTTCCTTGTTTACCCTGGAACAGAAATATCAGAAAATTAAGTGAGTCAAAAGACACATTAAAGATAACACAACTGGCTTTCCTCTATTTAATTTAATAGAGTGGGTCACTTTACATGTTCATGCCCTAACTGTTTTTGGTTTTCCAATATTCACCATGCGTAGGCAATCTAGGATTCAGACTGACAGGAAAATCTTCTCTATTGTGTGCACATACACATAATTTAAGACATGGCCCTGAAAATATTTATGTCATGATTTCAGCAGTAATACTGAATTCACAACCAATGGTGTCCTCCAGTATTATTCCTGCTGGAGTTTTTGAGGTCAGCAAGAGAATTCCTCTATTGGGTCATTCAAACCACTACAAGTTAATCTTAGGCACCCATCTACTAGAGGCCATTGAAATTCTAGCTCCTGATCATCACTAGAATCTCTACATCAAAGGGGATTTTTCCATTAACAATTTTATAATATGAAAACACTTAAGGGGCTTGCAAATCAGGCTCACCCGGTTTCCTCTGGGTGCTCTCGTTTCCTCTCATAGTCCAAAGAAGTGCAGGGTGAATTGGCTGTGCTAAATTGCCCATAAGGATGTGCAGGCTAGGTGGATTAGCCATGGGAAATGTAGGGTTACAGGGTTAGGGTAGAAGGGGAGGTCTGTGTGGGAAGTTCTTCGAGAGTCGTTGTGGACTCAATGGGCTGAATCGCCTGCTTCCATGCTGTAGGGGTTCTATGATTCTGTGGTTCTTTGATTCTAAACAGTTCCTGGCATAATGGTGGTGCTCCCGGGCTGGAAAGTCAGGGTTCAAGTCCCACCTACTACAGAGGTATGCCATAAGATAGTTAATTGAAAATAAATTGTAAAAGGTAGCACTATCCTACACAGTTTGTTAGGGAAAGTAAAGGAAAATTTGAAATCTTTTAAGTGAGGCAAGAACACCACTCACACACATGATACTTGAAAATTTAATTTCCTATTCAGTTAAGCATTAAACAATTAAGTTAGTGTTACAGTAAACATTGCTCTTTCTTCTACATTGCGAAACCATGTTAGTGTTTACTTCCTTGGATTGAAATCTGATATTTCATTTGACATTAGGAAGTCTGTTGTTATATCATGCACAAAAGTGCAGAAGCACTGCTGACAATGGGAGCACTGTAACAGCAATGAGAATAAAATGAAAATGGGGGAAATTGAGAAAACGTGTTCAAATCTAATTTAACACAAGTAACGTATGACATACACTTAGTGCAAGATGTGTTATGTAAAAGTTAGAAACTATTTTTTTCATAACTGCCACCTTTAAGTCAGATATGCCTCCATGCAAACTCCTGCAAATGTAAATTGTAATCTTGTAAATTGAAGTAAATTGCAGCACACTTTATGCCTGACATCAATGGCATTTTTATTCTGTATTGCTGATCAGTTCTTTAAATGGCATATATTTCAGTTGCATATAAATCTAAGACAAAATGTAAATGATACATGCGTGGTGCACAGTGATGGTCACCAACCCAAGGAAAGCAATTCTAGTCCATTCTAGCCTTATTAGCATTTAGTCAGTGAGCTCACTAATCAGAGAGGTGTTAGCATTCAATAACTCCACTACAGATCCCAGCCAATCCAAGTGATTGGAAGAGATGGAGGTGAAGGGAGTCAGGCAAAAGGTTGTTCTGAGGAAAGGTCAGATTTCACAAAGACTGAGTTTTGTGGGGTCAGGAACAGCATTTATGCTCTTGCCAACCAGCTCACAAACCAAATTTAATTACTAATCGGGAGTCCTCTTGAGCAGCTTTCAGTTGTATCCAGAAGAACTGGTTGAGCCACTAAATTCTAAATATCAATGGGCACACATAAGCTAATCAGGTCAGAAATCACATGACACCAGGTTATAGTCCAATAGGTTTACTTGAAAACACAAACTTTCGGGGTGTCGTGTGATTTCTGACCTTGCTCAGCCAAATTCAACACCAGCACCTCCACATCATAGGCTAATCAGACACTCTTACATTTTCTATGGGCACTAGGGCTTGCCAATACAAGTTCACAACAAAAATTATTGTGATCCAGACTTCTGCATCATCAATATACCATTTTAATCATGCTACTTGTCCAGCCCAAAGAATGGAGGGTTGAAAATCCATTAAATCTATTAGGACCGTAATTATGACAAATTGTTAACATTTAGTTGCAGTTAAAATCACTAAATTCTGTATGGAAATCTTTCTTTAATTTATCTTTAAGTACTTTGAATTATGTTTTATTCTTAATTTACCAGTGATAAGTAAAGTGCCATGGGCAAGTGACTATTTCATGATTGGCTTCAGTTGGTTGGAACTTATTGGTAATCCAATAATTTCAAAGTAGGAAGCCTTTGGATTTCATACTGATTTACAGAGAAATACCTCCTTCCAATTGAAAATTTATAATAGTTACTGTTTTACTTCCTGATAGCTACAAATCAGCCATATTACAGAAAACATGTTTTGCTGAAGCAGGAAACAGAAGCCATGGATCATTTCTCAGAGGACATCACAATGCTTAAAACTTAAATCAAATTCTGCTTCTATTTCTTTACTAGGCATCGCCCACCACTGACTGACACATGTTCTATGGCTCTTGTAAACAGGAAGACCTGTTTCCTTCATAGCATTTTAAAGTAACCATGAAATGAGCAACACATCAAACTTGCATTAGAATTGGCAATGCTATCTTGCAGATTGAGCTTCCCTATAAATATACAAATTAGATGCCTGCAGCATTGCACTTTTCATGTCTGGTAACTCAACGAATGAATTAAATCTAAATCTCAGTTTGTGGTCGCTTACCCTGTACTGAGAACATTTCCGTTGCACTGTGTAACATGACCAGAAAGAACAGCTAATGTTTGTTCTTATCATTTATTGTACAGCAACAATAGTAATATTGCTTAATATGCCATTCATTTCAATGGTTATAAATGATTCTCCTGTGCACTTTTCCTCTCTCCCAGTACAGCAATAGTACACACTGATCCTAATAAATTTACTTCATAAAGATCAATTTATTCCATTGAGAAGATTTTTGTCCACCTTATTCCACGATCTCCATATTTTGTTAATCAAGGCACAACCATAACTGTCATAAATCTACAATATATTATTTTAAATAACTGTTATCAAATTTATTTTAAGTTTTGGCTCTATTAACATGATTTTTTAAGTAATGAGGTATTTCCTTCTGAAAACAAGATGAGCAGAATTCTTCCTGCTGCAGACACCAGGGGCTGAATTGTCCGGAATGTTGGGATAGGACATCTAATAAGCCAAGTAACTCCTGCCAATGTTTTCCCAAGAGGGCGGTGACAAAGTAGGCAGCATCTGGGCTCCTCAGCCCGGGACTCACCCGTTCTGTCCATTTTTGTCTTTCTTCTTTCCATTCTTCTCTCTTTCTTAAGTTATTTTTAGTGTCTTTTTAAAAAAAACTTACCTTGGAGTGGTGGTGACGTCGTCAGAGTGGCTGAGGGCCGGAACGGAGTGAGTGCAAGGCCTGAGCAGAGCTGGAGTGGCCAGTGGACCTGGAGCAGGGATGGTTGTTGGACTGGGGATGGGTGCAGGTGGTCAACGGCTTGCAAGCCAGGTCAGACCACATGAGGAAGTACCCTGCATTGATCTACTCCGGGCCCCTTTATAAAAAGACTACAATGTTTATCTTTTTAAATTCAGTTCTTATTTTTCTAACTTAAACTGTGAGTTACTGCAAGGTAAGTTTTTTTAAATCTCTCTATTTTGTTTCTAAGATTTGTATCTAGGTACTTTGTACCTAAGATGGCGCCATGTGGGGTGACATTATAAACTTTTCACTGTACTCTTGTACTGCCTTATTTGAGTATACATGACAATAAAGCTAATTCTCTCCTCTTCTGTCTGACCCCATGTTCCTAGTGGGTACACCTGAGAGGGGTCTAATTTTATATGCAGTGTGGGGTTCCAACAGAGATTCTGCTCCTGAATGGATCTCTGAGGGACGAAACTTGAGGTTGGCTGCAGCAGTAATGTCCAGGAGCAGGTACCATTTTGGTCTCCTCATGCATACAGTGGGGTGATGCTTTCAGAAGGCTGCAGTGTAGTGCTGCCCACTAATTCTCAATTTTTTTAAAAAAAGGTGTTTAGTTTTAAATAGGCTCAAAGAGCTCAGATTATACATCCCAGAAAAACAAAAGGAGGGATTTTATGGAGAGGAGGATTACTCGATCCAACCTTGACCTTAATTTTGTGCAGGGATTTAATATACTTGAGAAGAGGCATCTTCCACCCTAAGCAGCTTTTGGCCAATAAAATTATATTCGCTCTGTCCCTATTTTCTATCACTTTCCTCTCATACAATTACCAAACCGTGTAACAAGGTTACCTCCAATACAGAGCACTTTAATTGAACAATACATTTCCATGCTAATTCTCTGCAACAGTAGCTCAGTTAGTCCATAAGAAGTAAAAAGGGAATGTGTAAGAGATCAAGGTAAATAGTAATCATGGAAAGGTTAAACCTTGCAGACTTGGAGACCTTCATTGGTGGAATGGAAGAAAAAATATGGTGAGCCATTTGGAGGGGCAGGGTGCAGAGTGAGATTTGCCCCAGTGGAGGAGGGCACTGCGCAGCGGGATTTGCCTTGGGTTCAGAACTCTCCTAGGGATGGCTCTGCAGTTCACAATACTTCTGAGTATGACGCTTTCACCAAACTTTGAAATTGGCCCTGCATACTCAAGTCTCGGTCAATAATATGCACCGAAAAGAGCAGTGATCTTCAAGTTGATTGCTGGGAAACCCAACTGTGTATCTTCACCGGTCTGAATATCAATGGTTCACCACTATTCTCTGTTGCCTGCCACTCAGCCAACATCCTGTCCATTTTAATACTTTCCCTTTTATTCAATAAGTTTCAAATTTAATGGCTTTTTTAAAAATCATTCAGATGATGTGGGCTTCAATGGCTAGGCCGGCATTTATTGCCAATACGTAATTGTCCTTAAGAAGGTAATGGGTGAGCTGCCTTCCTGACTGCTGTGGGCCATTTAGTGTAGGTACATCTACATGCAGCTAGGGAGGACATTCTAAGATTTTGACTAAGTAAAAGTATTTCCAAGTCAGGATGGTGACTGGCTTGGAGAGTAACTTGGAGGTGATAGCATTTCAATGTACGTGCTGCCCTTGGTCTTCTGGATATTGCTGGGTGAGGGTTTGGAAGGCGCTGTCTTAAGGATCCTTGGTGAATTTCAATGGTGCATCCTGTAGGGTGTACACTGCTGCCATTCTGCATCAGTGACAGAGAGATAGAATTCTTGTGCATGTGCTGCCAATCAAGCAAGCTGCTTTGCTCAAGGTATTGTCAAGCTTCTTGGGTGTTGTTGGAGTTGTACTGATCCAGGGAAATGTTGAGTATTCGATCATACTCCTGACTTGTGCCTTGTAGATGGTGGAAAGGCTTTGGGGATTCGGGAGTGACACACTTGCCACTGTATTCCTAGCCTCTGACCTGCTTTCGTTGTCACAGTACTTCATTGGACTAGTCCAGTTCATTTTCTTGTCAATAGTAAAACCCAGGATATTGATAGTGAGGGATTTGGTAAATGTCAACGTCAAGGTGTGTTGGTTGGATTTTCTCTTGTTGGAGATGGTCATTGTCTGGGACTTGTGTGGCACAAAAGTTACCTGCTTCTTGTGAGCCCAACCCGGATACATCCAGGTCTTGCTGCATTTGAAAATGGACTGCTTCAGTTTCTGAAGAGTCATGGATGTTGCTGAGCATTGTGGATCTCACAACATCCCACTTCTGACCTTATAATGGAGGGCAAGTCATTGTTGAAGCAGCAGATGGTTGGGCCGAGGACACTACCGTGAGGAACTCTGGCACTGATATGCTATAGCTGAGCTGACTGACATCCAACAACATAACCATCTAGATAACAAGGTGTGGAGCTGGATGAACACAGCAGGCCAGGCAGCATCAGAGGAGCAGGAAAGCTGACGTTTGGGGTCTGGACCCTTCTTAAGAAATGGTGTGGGGAAGGGGGCTCTGAAATAAATAGAGAGAGGGGGAGGCGACGATAGAAGGTGGATAGAGGAGCAGATAGGTGGAGAGAAGACGGACAGGTCAAGGAGGCGGGAATGAAGCCAGTAAAGGTGAGTGTAGGTAGGGAGTTGGGATGGGGGTTGATCAGTGAGGAGGGAGGAGCGGGTAGGTGGGAGGGAAGACGGATAGGTCAAGGAGGCGGGGATGAAACTAGTAGAGGTGAGTGTAGGTAGGAAGTGGGGGTGGGGTTGGTCAGTGAGGTGGGAGGAGAGTATAAGTGGGAGAGAAGATGGACAGGTCAAGGAGGTGGGCCATTTTCCTTTTAGCAAGGTATATTTCCAACCATTGGAGATACTTCCCTCGATTCTCATTGATTCCAGTGTTGCTAGGGCTCCTTGATACCATACTCATTCAAACGTGACCTTAAAGTCGAGGGCAGTCACTCTCATTTCACCTCTGGAATTCGACTCTTTTGTCCATGTTTGAATCAAGGCTGTAATGAGATCAGTAGCTGACTCGCTCTGATGCAACGTGAACTCAGCAGACCTGGCAGCATCTGTGAGCAGAAAGCAGAGTTAACATTATGACTCTGGTGACTCTTCACCAGAACTCATAGCAACTAGGAAAAAGTGGTATTTATGCTGAAGATGAGGTTGGAGTGGGTGGGGGTGGGGAGGGAGAGGTGAGTCAATAGCCGGAGCCCAGAGTGAGAGATCTGAAAGGGATAGGTAAATGACGGATTATGGATGGCAGGCCAGGACAGAAGAGAAGCTGAGTAAGTGATAATGAGAAATGAGGGTAGCAGAAAATGGATAGTCTGTGCTGAAAGCAAACCATGTAATGTGATAATAGGCCTTAGAGTGGGTATGATGTGGAGGTGCCGGTGTTGAACTGGGGTGCACAAGGTCAAAAATCACATGACACCAGGTTATAGTCCAACGGGTTTATTTGAAAACACAAGCTTTCGGAGTTCTGCTCCTTCTTCAAGTGTCAGTGAGAGAGGTGGCATCAGACACAGAATTTATAAGCAAAAGTTCAAAGGGTCATAGAACTGATGTGAATGTGTTGAACGAACCTAAAATGGCTGTTAAATTTTAATCAGTTAGAAAGGATTAATATGCAAATCTCAGAATTTCTTTCAAGTCACTGCCCGGAGATAACTAAAGGCTTTATCAGTATACCAGAGGTGACATCGCAGGTCAGACAATGTATTATAGGTGTGAAGCCTTGTTTAGAATCTGGCTGTGCAACAACTTGGAGTCAGACTGTTTTTATTTCTAAAGTAGGAATTTATTAAATGCCATATTGACTGTCTACAAATTGTGTGCTTATAGAATGTACCTGCAATTACAAATCTGCAAATGCAAATTGACCCTGTGTATATCTGTGTAAAATATGTGTATCTGCATGCACACGTGCATGTGTATATGTGTGTGTGTGCGTGCGTGTGTGGATAGGAGAGAGAGTGTTTGTGCGTGTGTATATGGGCATGTGAGGGAGAGACAGACAGTGTGTGTGAGAGACAGAGTGTGTGTGCGCGTGCTTGAGACAGAGAGTGTGTGATTGTGTGTGTGTGTGTGTGAGAGAGAGAGAGAGAGAGAGACTATGTATATGAGAGAGGGTCTGTGTGACTGTGTGAGTATGTGCGTGTGAATGTGTTTGCGTGAGAGATTGTGAGTGTATGTGTGCATGTGTGTGTGTCTGTGAGAGTGTATACTGTGGTGGGGTCACCTGTAGTGCAACTTGAACCCAAGATCCCTGTTGAGGCTGTCTTGTAGGTACTGAACTTGGCTATCAGCCTCTGCTCAGCGACTCTGCATTGTTGTATATCCTGAAGTCCTCCTTGGAGGATGTTTACCCAAAGATCCAAGGCCGAATGTCCTTGATCGCTGAAGTGTTCCCCCACTGGGAGGGAACATCCCTATCTGGTAATTGTTGCGTGGTGTCCATTCATCTGTTGTCAAAGTGTCTGCATGGTTTTGCCAATGTACCATATCTTGGGGCATCCATGCCTGCAGGGATGAGATAGACAACATTGGCCAAGTCACATGAGTACCTGCCATGTATGTGGTGAGTGGTATTCCATTGTGTGATGGTAGTATCCACGTTGATGATGTGACACGTCTGGTAAAGGATGCCATGACAGGGTTGCATGGTGTTGTGGTCGATGTTACCCTGAAGGCTGGGTAGTTTGCTGCGAACAATGGTCTGTTTAAGGTTTGGCGGTTGTTTGAAGGCGAGAAGTGGAGGCGTGGAGAAGATCTTGGCGAGGTGCTCATCGTCATCAATGATGTGTTAAAGGCTGCGTAGAACATGGCGTAGTTTCTCCGCTCCTGGGAAGTATTGGATGACAAAGGGTACCCTATTGGTCGCATCCCGTGTCTGTCTTCCAAGGAGGTCATTACAGTTTTTTACCGAGGCACGTTGGAACTGGCAATCAATGAGTTGAGCATTGTATCCTGTTCCTATGAGAGCATCTTTCAGCATCTTCAGGGTGTCCATCATGCTCCTCCTCATCCAAACAGATCCTGTGTATGCTTAGGGCTTGTCCATAGGGGATGGCTGTTTTAACATGTTTAGGGTGGAAGCTAAAGAAGTGCAGCATCGTGAGGTTATCCGTGGGCTTGCGGCAAAGGGAGGTATTGAGCTGTCCATCCCTGATGGGAATGCATGTGTCAAAGATCAAAACTGTTTCTAAAGAGTAATCCATGGTAAGTCTGATGGTGGGATGAAACTTGTTGATACCGCTAGGTAGTTGTTTCAGTGATTCCTCGCCATGAGTCCAAAGGAAGAAAATGTCATCAATGTATCTACTGTACAGCATTGGTTGGGGGAGCTGTGCAGTAAAGAAGTCTTGTTTGAACCTGTGCATGAAAATGTTGGCATATTGAGGAGCAAATCTGGTCCCCATGGCCGTTCTGTGTGTCTGGATGAAGAACTGGTTGTCGAAGGTGAAGATGTTGTGACCGAAAATGAAGCGGATGAGTTGTAGGTTGGTGCCTGGAAATTGGCAGCTGGTGGTATTGAGTACTGAGGCTGTTGCAGCGATGCCGTTGTCATGGGGGATACTGGTGTAGAGTGGCGAAACCTCCATTGTGACGAGGAATGTTCCTGGTTCGACTGGTCCTTGGGTGCTGAGTTACTGTAAGAAATCTACATTGTCGCAACATAAGCTGGGGGTTCCCTGTACAATGGGTTTCAAGATGCCCTCAACATAACCAGAGAGGCTCTCACACAGGGTCCCATTGCCCCTTACAATGGGACAATCAGGTGTGTTGGCTTTGTGTATCTTCAGAAGGCAGTAGAAGTCCCCCACGCGAGACATATGCAGGATGGGTGCATAGGGTAGTCTGAAGGACTAGATCAAAAGTCTTGATCAGTCTGTTGAGTTCACGGGTGTGTTTTTTGGTCGGATTAGCAGGTAGTTGTCTGTAGTGTTCCTGGTTGTTCAGTTGTCTGTATGCTTCCTTGCAGTAGTCTGTTCTATTCTGTATGACGATGGCTCCTCCTTTGTCTGCTGCTTTGCTGACAATGTTGCGATTGGTCATGAGAGTATGGAAGGTATTGCATTGTGCCTGGGTGATGTTTTGCACTACCTTATGAGTGTGGCTGATGAGTTTGGCGTTCACACATTCCCTGACAGCTTGAGAACACATGTCAAGCCCTGGGCCACAGCCCTCCGGAGGAGTCCAATTCGACTCCTTCTTTGCCCTCTCCCCCATAGATCTCTCTGTCAACTGATCCAGTTCGTTGGTTGTCTCATTGGGCTCGCTGCTGACTTCTTGGAAGAATTCCCGGAGTCTCATTCGGCTGACGAATTCCTCTGTGTCTGTCGTGAGATCAATGGAGGTCATTTTGGTGGTGGGACAGAAACTGAGCTCTCGGCTGAGAACTTTGATCTCATGCAGTTGCAGGGTGTGGTCAGATAAGTTAACGATGGATTTTCCCGTGGTGGTACCGCTTTCAACTGTGGTACTAGGGGAGACTTGGCTTGGCTCTTTACACCATGTCACACTTGGCTGTAAAATGCACATCTGCATAAAGATACATAGTTCAGAGTTCCATGTCAAGGCATGACATTGACTTCCTTGCAAAGTCGCTATAGTACACTGTAATAGGGAATAACGTGTCAACTTAGTGATTGAAAATAACAGCACAGGCACACCATTGTTGACATGCTATTGAATTCTGACATTTTCCACAGATTTCAGCATCTGAAATGGACCCATGGTGGGGGATAGGGGGTGATTCCTTGTGACCTTGCTGCAAACTCATAGCAGCGTGAAAGAAGGCAACTGCAACATTATCACCGACCCAGCCACAACAATAACCTTCTGCAGTTGCCTCACAGCTTCCAAATCCTCAGAACTTTGAAACTGTCCTATCAATGTTCAGAATATCTGTGACCACTAATGTCAGATCTTGGAGACCTACAGCAGATATTCTCGGAGCTACCATGATGCATGCATACAAACTACAGAAATCAGATTCCTGCTCCCTTCCAAGATCCTTGAGCCATACAGGGAACAGGAAGTAACCTGTCCAATCATGGCAGATGACACCTTTACAAACCCTCAGACTGAGACAGAATGGAGATAACAATATTACCTACTTTCCTACCAGGTTCATAGTGCAACAAACTATAGGAAATATAAAAGTAGGTATGAAAGTACACAAGGTACTAGATTACAGTTGGAACACAGTGAACCATTTTACCTAAGGAATGATATTTGGCATTGGCGGCAGTCTAGAGAAGGTTCACTAGGCTAATACCATGTATAGCGTGACTATCTTATGACAAATTGAGCAAATTGGGCCTGTGCTTGTTAGAATATAGAAGAATGACAGGTGATCTTATTGAAACAGACAAAACTCTTACAAGACTTTATTGGGTAGATGCTGACAGATTGTTTCCCCTTGTGCTACAGTCTACGATCTGAGGGCTTAATCTCAGAAATAAGGAATCCCACATTTAAAATAAGGAAGGATTTCTTAGATGGTAGGGAATCTGTGGAATTCTTTATCACAGAGGCTGTTTAGGCTACCACAGACAGATTTTTAATCAGTAACAGATTCAAGGGATTCAAGTGAAAAAGGCAGGAAAGTGGAGTCAGGGAATATCAGATCTGCCCTGAACTCATTGATTGGCAGAACAGACTCGATGGGCTAAATGGCCCATTTCTGCTCCTATGTCTTGTGGCCTCTTTAAGATACAATTTCAATCCCCGGATTGCTCCAGCAGGGCCTTACAGTGTAGCTCAGAAAGGATGTGTTGCACCAAGGCGGCTTTTCACATTGGGAGCCGAGAAAGGCAGAATGTCCGGGCTATAGGGGAAATGGGGATCAATAGCAATGCCCTGAGAATGAGAATCAGGACACTGGCCGGAAGAGATAGCAGTGAAACCATGTTACGTACTGTCAAGTACAAGAACCTAACCGAATGAAACTAAAATCCCTTGGATGCTGAAAATGAGAAATAAAAACAAAAAGTGTTGGAGAAACCGAACAGCTGTATCAGTATCTGCAGAGACAGAGTTCCGGCCCGCACTGTCAAACCAGGGTGGTCATGTGGTGACGGGGCGGGGCAATTCCTTCCGGCCTGCCGTCGGGGAACCAGCTGCGCAGGCGCTGCCGCTGTCCCGGAAGAATGGGCGGGGCGAGGGGCGCGCGC
>NC_063332.1:113015240-113017184 GCF_021869965.1 Rhincodon typus
GGAGTTGAAATGATTCGTGACTGGGAGGTGCAGTTGTTTATTGCGAACCGAGCGTAGGTGTTCTGCAGAGCGGTCCCCAAGCCTCCGCTTGGTTTCCCCGATGTAGAGGAGGCCACAACGGGTACAGTGAATGCAGTATACCACATTAGCAGATGTGCAGGTGAACATCTGCTTGATGTGGAAAGTTTTCTTGGGGCCTGGGATGGGGGTGAGGGAGGAGATGTGGGAGCAGGTGTAGCACTTCCTGCGGTTGCAGGGAAAAGTGTCGGGTGTGGTGGGGCTGGAGGGGAGTGTGGAGCGGACAAGGGAGTCGCGGAGAGAGTGGTCCCTCCGGAAAGCCGATAACGGTGGGGAGGGAAAAATGTCTTTGGTAGTGGGGTCGGATTGCAGATGGCGGAAGTGTCGTAGGATGATGCATTGGATCCGGAGGTTGGTGGGGTGGTACGTGAGGACGAGGGGGATTCTTTTTTGGTTGTTATTGCGGGGATGGGGTGTGAGGGATGAGTTGCGGGAAACACGATCGAGGGTGTTCTCAACCACACGGGGGTGGGTGGGGTGGAAGTTACAGTCCTTGAAACACGAGGACATCTGAGATGTACGGGAGTGGAATGCCTCATCCTGGGAGCAGATGCGGCGGAGGCGAAGGAATTGGGAATGGGGATGGCATTTTTGCAGGAAGGTGGGTGGGAGGACGTGTATTCTAGGTAGCTGTGGGAGTTGGTGGGCTTGAAATGGATATCGGTTTCTAGGTGGTTGCTCAAGATGGAGACAGAGAGAGGTCCAGGAAGGTGAGAGAGGTGTTAGAAATGGTCCAGGTGAACTTAAGGTTGGGGTGGAAGGTGTTGGTGAAGTGGATGAACTGTTCGAGCTCCTTGTGGGAGCACGAGGCGGTGCCGATACAGTCATCAATGTAACGGAGGAAGAGGTGGGGTTTAGGGCCAGTGTAGATGCGGAAGAGGGATTGTTCCATGTAACCCACAAAGAGGCAGGCATAGCTTTGGCCCATGCGGGTACCCATGGCCACCCTCTTTGTCCGCAGGAAGTAGGAGGAATTGAAAAAGAAGTTGTTGAGGGTGAGGACGAGTTTGGCTAAGTGGATAAGCGTGTCAGTGGAGGGGGACTGGTCGGGCCTGCGGGACAGGAAGAAGCGGAGGGCCCTTAGTTGTAGTATGGCGCACTGACCTCTCCATCGCTGAGGCCAGACGCCAACTCTCCGACACCACCTCCTACGGCCCCTTGATCGTGACCCCACCCCCGAGCACCAAACCATCATCTCCCAAACCATCCACAACCTCATCACCTCAGGTGACCTCCCACCCACGGCCTCCAACCTCATCGTTCCCCAACCCCGCACCGCCTGCTTCTGTCTCCTTCCCAAAATCCACAAACCTGACTGCCCTGGTCGACCCCGTTGTCTCCGCCTGCTCCTGCCCCACCGAACTTATCTCCACCTATCTCGACTCCATTTTCTCCCCCTTGGTCCAGGAACTCCCTACCTACATCCGTGACACCACCCACGCCCTCCACCTCCTCCAGAACTTCCAATTCCCCGGTCCCCAACACCTCATCTTTACCATGGACGTCCAGTCCCTATACACCTGCATTCCCCATACAGATGGCCTAAAGGCCCTCCGCTTCTTCCTGTCCCGCAGGCCCGACCAGTCCCCCTCCACTGACACCCTCATCCGCTTAGCTGAACTCATCCTCACCCTCACTCTTTCAATTCCTCCCACTTCCTACAGACAAAGGAGGTGGCCATGGGTACCCGCATGGGCCAAAGCTATGCCTGCCTCTTTGTAGGTTATGTGGAACGATCCCTCTTCCGTACCTACACTGGCCCTAAATCCCACCTCTTCCTCCGTAATATTGATGACTGTATCGGCGCCGCCTCAATCTCCCATGAGGAGCTCGAACAGTTCATCCACTTCACCAACACCTTCCACC
>NC_063332.1:113017284-113086670 GCF_021869965.1 Rhincodon typus
CACCACCAAAGACATTTTTCCCTCCACCCTTATCTGCTTTCCAGAGGGACCACTCTCTCCGTGACTCTCTTGTCCGCTCCACGCTCCCCTCCAGCCCCACCACACCCGGCACTTTTCCCTGCAACCGCAGGAAGTGCTACACCTGCTCCCACACCACCTCCTTCACCCCCATTCCAGGCCCCAAGAAAACTTTCCACATCAAGCAGATGTTCACCTGCACATCTGCTAATGTGGTATACTGCATTCACTGTACCTGTTGTGGCCTCCTCTACATCGGGGAAACCAAGCGGAGGCTTGGGGACCGCTTTGCAGAACACCTATGCTCGGTTCGCAATAAACAACTGCACCTCCCATTCCTCAGACGACATGTCCATCCTGGGCCTCCTGCAGTGCCACAACGATGCAACCGAAGGTTGCAGGAACAGCACCTCATATTCCGCTTGGGACCCCTGCAGCCCACTATCAATGTGGATTTCACAAGCTTCAAAATCTCCCCTCCCCCTACCGCGTCCCAAAACCAGCCCAGCTCGTCCCCGCCTCCCTAACCTGTTCTTCCTCCCACCTATCCCCTCCTCTCACCTCAAGCCGCACCCCCATTTCCTACCTACTAACCTCATCCCGCCCCCTTGCCCTGTCTGTCCTCCCTGGACTGACCTATCTCCTCCCTACCTCCCCACCTACACTCACCTTTACTGGCTCCATCCCCGCCTCTTTGACCTGTCTGTTTTCTCTCCACCTATCTTCTCCTTTATCCATCTTCTATCCGCCTCCCCCTCTCTCCCTATTTATTTCAGAACCCCATTCCCCTCCCACATTTCTGATGAAGGGTCTAGGCCCGAAACGTCAGCCTTCCTGCTCCTATGATGCTGCTTGGCATGCTGTGTTCATCCAGCTCTACACCTTGTTATCTCCAGATTTTCCAGTATCTGCAGTTCCTACTATCTCATTTACCAGCAATAGGTTGCTTTAGAGCTGCAGTCAGTTATGTAGGTAAACACTTAAAGCAAGTTTTAATGTTGTAGCTTTTGATGCTAGGCCGTATGTACAGGGGGTTATTTCCAAAAGTAGATATTTTTGGGTATGAATGTGCTTTGTATTTCTTATAACTTTTTTAGTAGTGATTTGTCAATGTTTTTGTGCATTTATTGGTGGACCCATAACATCATAAAACCATATGATTAGGTAAAACAACACTAATTGTAGATATCTAGCAATAATGGATAACTTTAATTCATATATAGACTCTGCAAACCACATCACCTGTGACAAATGAATCTCTATAGTGTGTGCTAGATTTTTTTAAAAAAAGACTATATTGAGCAGTGGCTGTCCAAGATTTGGTTTTGTGCAATCAGAAAGGGTTGACTACTATGGACTACTCTGAATGCTAACCTAGCTGTGGCCTCCCCTGTGTTATAGATGGTGTAATGTCAGCTGGTCACAACCATGTCCTATGTGCATTGATTTTATTTTCATGCAATCATGCAGCTGTGCTGTATGGAATTTAATAGTTATACAGCATGGAAACATATTCTTCAGTCCAACTTGTCCACATCAACCAGGCATCCCAATCTGACCTAAACCGATTTGCCAGCATTTGGTCCATATTCATTTTAAACCTTTCATATTCATATACTAAATCCAAATGCCTTTTAAATGCTGCAGTTGTTTGCAGAGTTATTTCTAAAAGTAGATGTTTTTGGCTATGAATATGGCTTGTATTTCATATAGCTTTAGTAGTGATCTGTCAGTGTTTTTGGACATTTTTTGACAGAACCATTCCACGTCAGCTGGGAGTTTGTTCCATACACTTACCACCCTCTGTGTGGGGGTGAGGGGTGGGGGAGTCATCCCTCGGGTTCTTTTTAAATCTTTCCTCTCTTGCCTTAGACCAATGTCCTCTAATTTTGCACTCTCGCTGTAGGAAAAAGACTGTGTGGCTATTCGCCCTATCCATGCTCCTCATGATTTTATAAGCTTCTCTAAGGTCCCCCCCCTCGGCGTCTCCTCCAGGGAAAAAGGCCCCAGCCTATTCAGTTCTTTCCCTATAACTCGAACCCTCCAGTCCAGGTGAAATTCTTGTAAATCTTTTCAATGCCCCCTCAAGTTTCACAACATCCTCCGTACAGAAGGGTGACCAGAATTGTATGCAGTATTCTAAAGATACAGCTGCAAAAGCTATTCTTCTGGTATTGAAAAGTTTGATTGAAAATCAACTGTAAATGAGAATCACAGGTTGAGAGATAGTTAATCCTATAATGATGCATTGAGAGATGCACTGTCAATATATTAAATATATCCAATCTGACACAGATTAACATAGGCATAGGAAAAATGAAACTCGAGGGTAGCAAATCCAGCCCAGAACAGGTCACAGTGTTACATTTCAGGCTAAAAGTGTTTTAGCTTGACTTCCGAACTATTTATTCAGTGCCCGTATTTACCAGCTGTCTCTACTTTGCTCCTCTGAGTCTTGTCTTTTACACGAGTATAAATGATTTTTTTAGACTATTTCTTAAGGTTACATTTATGGGGCTGACTATTACATGGATACTACTTTTGAGGGGCTGAAATGCATGCTACAGTCCAAAGTAACATATCATTAACAGGAGCCCAATTGATCTCTAAACAAATAAAGGAGAAAAAACAACAAATTACAGTAGTTACCGGTACTTCTGTGATCCAGCATCGTTGTAAATGAACAGGGCTGTGAGAGCCATAATCTCATACCATCATCGAATGCTCTCTCAAACTCTTATTGTCAGCAGATAAAAACAAACAGATTATTCTCCTTGTACATTAAAACCTGACCATTCTTTCACAAAATGACCCTGAATCTTTTCCATGCTCCAGTGTCCAAAAGCTTTCTGTCACCCTCAGTGAAACAGTAAGTAAGTGGATGCGAGCTCTCTCAATTACTGGGTTCATTCTTTTTAAACTCTGACAAGGGAATGAAACCCAATGAAAAGAAACTTATTAAAACGCAACAGTATCCTGGAGTTGAAAACAAAATCCCACCAAACCTGGGAAACTGGATGGCAGCACTTTATCTCCACCTACAGGTCGCTACCATATTACTGTTTGAAAATTAAAATGATGAATCCAACTTTCATCCCCATCATCGGAGTAAAGGTACACTTTGGGCAGTTTCTTTGACAGATGAGAATGAACACCATCCAGCACTTGCCTTAAAATATAAATTATCTGTGAAGAACTAAGGTGAACTTTTAAGTAAAATATATGGGAAAATTCAAGACTTTGGCCAAAAATAGGGGGTTGACTTTTATGTGAGATCATCTTGGCACTACAGGAAGTATACTGTGTATATACACATCTCTGAAAATGGCTACTGCTTTCTGTGCTCGCAAATGATGTTAACCTATTCTTTGTGCATGTGAGCTCTTTGTGCTGTCAAAAGTGGTTTTTGAACCATTCACACCCTTATTAATAATCTTATGGGGACCTTTTTATCGTAGACAAGAGTGTCCATTACATGAGAATTCCTTTATCAGGTTTCAAAATGAAGTAATCCAGTCTGAAACCGGGTATGGAATCTAAAGAAAAGAAACTAGAAAGATATTAGTGTTGAGTTAACTGTGATTGATTGCTTACTAGGCATTATGATGACTAGGTAATAGCTAATATTAAAGAAACAAATGAATGCATTCCAATGCTCAGACAAAGGAAGCTCAGCTGTTGCCAGTAAAGGAAATTAAGGATAGTATTGAATCCAAAGAGGAGTTGTATGAAGTTGCTAGAAAATGTAGTAAATCTGAGACTTGGGAGCATTTAGAATTCAGCAAAGGACGACCTAGAGATTGCTTATAGTTTTACTCATGCTATTTTTGCCCTCTCAAAATCAATGTTGAAAATTTTGCAGTAAGATTATATAAGCATGTAAAAAGGAAAAGAAGTGAAGACAAATGTAGGCTCATTACAATCTGAAATGGGAAAATTGTTAATGGCGTTCAAGGAAATAGCAGAGAAATCAAACCTCTCCAGAAATTGCTGGAGAAGCACAGCAGGTCTATCAGCATCTGTGGGAAGAAAGCAGAGTTAATGTTTCGAGTCCAATGATTCTTCATCAGAGCATTTATTTATAAGAGGAGTCACTGGACTCAACGTTAACTCTGCTTTCTTCCCACAGATGCTGTCAGACCTACTGAGCTTCTCTGGCAATTTCTGTTTTAGTTTCAGATCTCCAGCATCTGCAATTCTTTGTTTTATGTTGTTTAATGAAAATAAAGTGACTACTTTAATTCTGTCTTTGTAGAATAAAATACAAAGAAGCTCTCAAATATTAGAACAGCTATTTACAAATAGTATCATTTGTCAGAATGTTAATTGTGACTTTGTTTAGGTCTGTTGCAATGCTAGAGATTAGTCATTTGTTGCAGCCAGCTTAATAAACTGTGCTAAAATATTCAAATAATATAGCAGTGGCCCAAATTAAGAACATAGAAATTGGGTTATGTTTTGAGGGTGTTCAGTTTAAACTTCAATTGCTTTCTATGTTTTTCAGATTATTCGTTCATCCGGTTATGCACTCACTTTTTAGGCTGGGAGATTTGTGGACTGAAGCATGAAGCTTGGCTTCGTGATCCAAATTTCGTTATAACAATACCATACATACATTATTGTGTTGCCCAGCTATGCTAATCGGGTTTGGAAATTCTATTTCCATCCCCAATTGTATTAAAATTTATTTGCTTTATCTTTAATGTAAAGAAATTTCAAGATTCCCGCATAGGGGCTTCCTGTTGTGAACCTGTCCAAAAATCTGTGAATCCAGCAGTGAGGAAAATATCATTAAAAACCCCAACCCCTGTTGCCGTAGTCAGTGTGCCGTGGTCTGGCATTTAAATGTCCAGCAAGACAACTCACCGCTGATACTTACCTTTTCACAGGAGCTATGCATGTACCTGGTGTGTGAATGAGTGTTTAGGGTAATTGGAGTCTGTGGGTTGTCAATTCTTAGGGGAGTGTCTTGGGGCTGACTGGTGGTTGGAGGACATCAGGTCTGGGATTGGGATTGAGATTGTTAGGGAAGTTAGACTATCAGGCTATGGTCCGGTCAGAGGGAGGGGTATCTGGCCCATCAGATGGGAGCTTGGGTTTGTGACTGTCAGATTTCAGGAAGGGGCAGGATGTGACTTCCAGAAGTAAAAGATCAGCAGGAGAAGAAGGAAGCTACATCTCAAATTCAGGTCAGTGAGAGTATGTATATCATCCCAGCAGGGTTGGGGCTTGGTGGTGTGCAGTGTAATGTGGGGAGTGGTGCAGTGGGGAATTAGGGGTAGTCAGTTAGTAGTTAAGTGGGAATTACTTTTTTTAATCCATTTTTCTTTAGTATCTGTAAAGCTCATGCAAGTTGGGATTCTTCAAGTTCCCCTCTTTTAATGGGTTCTTCAAAGGGCTCTAGACATGCAAATTACCTAAAGAATTTGTTTCCTGAGCAATTCCCATAGTCAGAAGCATTGAGGATTCCACGTGGTCCTGATGTGCAACTCTAGTTTACTCTGTTCCAAGAACTCTGGCCATCTAATGTCTGAGCCTGTATTCCTTCAAATCTGTTTAAGTGAATATTAAAGATTCTACATCCTTTATTGAAAAGGTGTGAGGAGCCTGTTGTTCTGACTCATTCCTGTATCCACCGTTATCATCACAGAACAATTAACTGACCTTCGTTTTATTGCCTCTGAAAACATTATCTACAAAACTGCCGCATTTGTGCGCATATACGCAGTACTTCACAGTAATTTATTGTATCTGCTTTTCAATGTTTCTGAGATTTGATAAGTTACTGTTTAAATAGCAGTCTCGCTTTCTTTAATGTGGAGGTGCTGGTGTCGGACTGGGATGGACAAGGGCAAAGATCAAACAACACCAGGTTATAATCCAACAGGTTTTTTGGAAACACGAGCTTTCTTTACTTTCTTTACCAACTAGATCTTATTGAGATAAGGCCATAGAAACTATTGTTTTATTTCTGGATTGTATCTAGCGAAAACAAATTTACTGCTGACTTGTTATGACTATACCTTTCCTCATTACACAGAAGATACAACACAGAAACAGTCCACTAGGCCCAACAGCTCTGCTGGTATTCTTGCTCTAATAAGATTCTTGTCACCCTTGTTTCTTTTTGTTGCTTGTACTTATCTAACCTAAATTCTCTAATCGTACCATGTAGCAATTTGTACATTTGTATGTGAAAAGAGGTTTCTTTTGAAATTCCAGGTTGTGTACTAACGTCTTTTAATTTTCTATTGCAACATAAGTTGTAGTTTCATCCCCCTCCCCCCGCCCCCCCACAGTCATTTTCCTGGCAGAAAAAGTGGCTCAGTGGTTAGCACTGCTGTCTCATTGTGCTGAGGATCTGGATTCAATTCCAGCTTGGGGGAACTGTGTGCGGAATTTGCATATTCTCCCCATGTCTGCGCGAGTTTCCTCCAGGTGCTCCTGTTTGCACAGTCCAAAGATGTGCAAGTTATTTGGAGTGGCTGTGTTAAATTGCCCATAGTGTCCAGGGACATGCAGGCCAGGTGGATTAGCCATGGGAAATGCAGGATTACAGTGATTGGGTACGAGGATGGGTCTGGGTGGGATGGTCTTTGGACGGTCAGTGTGGAAGCAGGCCATTCGTCCCACTCTAGAGATTCTATGATTCCGAAACATTTTGGGTTTCCAAGTGAAACTAACAGCTCAGATGTGTATTTTAACCTGTTTTTGTGCTTAAAATTTGTTTAAGGTTTGACCTTTATTTACCTGGTGCCCAGTGGCTTTGGGATAGCCTGCTGTACTTAATCAGTCTGGTCTTAGTTTGCATTTGATATAGTTAAAGGATGCTATAGCCAACTATACTGTTCAGTTATCTTTATTCGTGCTTAATTATCACTATTGTATGATTATTAGTGAATGGAAAAATGTTTTCAGTCACTCAGTGTATTATGTGCCAGAATGTTATGACATCTGTCATGGAAATGCATCTTAGGATGTAAATTTCAATAATTAAGGGTTTTGACTCAATACAGTAATATTGTTTATTAACCTGAAGAAGCATGTCAGTTTTGTTTCATGTAAATGCAATTGTCAATGTTTTGTTTTAGATTATGGGATCAATAGCATCTTGTACCAACGTGGAATCTATCCACCAGAATCTTTCACACGTGTACAGAAGTACGGCCTTACAATGCTTGTTACAACAGATCCCACCCTCAACAACTACTTAAAGAATGTCGTTGGCCAGCTAAAAGGTATTGATTTTGCATTGTGTAATTTTTAGCATTTGATATTTGTAAAATCTTTTCACAAGACCAGATCAGATCTGGACTATAGTCACAAGTATAAGTTCAAAAATTATCTTGACCTTTTTTTTAATTTTGGTAGTCGTTGGTAAAATAATTTTGGAAGTCTGTTCTCCACACTCTGGCTTCACTGAATAATGTTGACCTGAAACCAGTAGGACACTCAATCTCTTGAGTGTAGATTGAGTTAGTTCCATGTTCCAGGGAGTGTTTGTCCAGCACTTTTGTAGATGGTGTCTTCCAGATGATACATCATCCTAAGGCCCATGTGTCCCCTCATAAAAGCTTCCAGTTTTTGAAACAGCAGAGGAGTTGTCTGTGTCCTGGCCAATGAGAGGAACCTAACATGTATTTTCCTGAGTGCCCCCACTCCCCATTATTGATCTTGTGCTGGCTCTTTTGCGTATTATCATTGTACATAAGTTGCTGGTGCTATGAGATGTAAAGGAGTGAACAAGAGAAAAAAGGTTGACTGACTGAAGCAACAAATAACCTGAAGAATGTTTGAAGGTCCAACAAAAGGATTGTGGTATTTTCCCATTGCATTTTCTTGGATGATGTAGTTAAGGGAAGATTTGACGAGAATTGACTTATACTTGTAGTATAGAAGATTAAGAGGTGATTTAATTGAAGTAAAACATTCTGAAGGGATTGACACAGGCCACCTCTCCAGTTGCTGAATTTGAAACAAGTATTGTTTCAGAATAAGGAAATGACCATTTGGATGAGTGTTGGTTTGTTTGATTTTTCAAGTTGGAGTTGTGAATCCTTGGAATTCTCCATTAATGGAGAGCAGAAGTGTTCAGTATTGTAACTTGTTTTTAAATAGATTTAATAGATTTTTGGTCTTGAAATGAAAAGTTCTGAGGATCAAGCAGGAAAACAGAATTTATGTTGAAAATCAGCCCTGATTTTTCCTGAATGCTGAAGCAGGCTCCGATTAGATGCCCAACAGTGTGGAGCTGGTGGAGCACAGCAGGCCAGGCAGCATCAAAGGAGCAGGAAAGTTGACGTTTCGGATCTGGACCCTTCAAAAATGGGGGAGGGAGCTCCGAAATAAATGGAGAGGAGGTGTGGGTCTGGGGAAGGTTGGCGGGATGGTGATAGGCGAGTGCAGGTAGGCAGTGGTGGGGATTGGTCAGTGAGGTGGGAGGAGCGGATGGTTGGGAGAGATGATGGACAGGTTGTCAGGTCAAGGAGGTGAGGTTGAGATGGAGGGTTGGTCATGGGATGAGGCTGGGAGTGGGACCTCTTGAAACCAGTAAAGTCTACATTGAGACCATTGGGTTGTAGGCTCCCAAGGCGGAATATGAGGTGCTGCTCATCCAGTTTGTGTGGTGTCGTTGTGACACTGGAGGAGGCCCAGGATGGGCATGTTGCCGTGGGAGGGGGAGTTGAAATGGTTCATGATGGGAAAGTGTTGTTGTGTGTCACGAACAGAGCGCAGGTGCTCTATAAAGTGGTCTCCGCAATGTAGAGGCAGCCACATTGGGAGCAGAGGATGCAATAGACCACATTGGCGGATGTGCAGGTGAATCTATGTCTGATGTGAGCGCTTTTTTTTTGGTTAACTTGGATGGCGGTGAGGGGGGAGGTGTAGGGGCAGGTGTAGCACTTCCTGCGATTGCAGGGAAAGATAGCTATACCTGCCTCTTTGTAGGATACATGGAACAGTCCCTCTTCTGCAGCTACACTGGCACTAACCCCCACCTCTTCCTCCGTTACATCAATGAATGTATCGCCAATGCCTTGTGCTCCCACGAGGAGCTTGAGCAGTTCATCAACTTTACTAACGCCCTTTTCACCCAACCTCGAGTTCACCTCGACCATCTCTGATACCTCTCTCTCCTTCTTGGACCCGTCTCTGGTGACCACCTCAAAACCGATATCTATTTCAAGCCCACCGATTCCTGCAGCTATCTACACTATACCTCCTCTCACCCACCTTCCCGCAAGAATGCGATCCCCTACTCCAATTCCTCCTCCTCTGCCGTGTCTCAGATGTCCTCTTTATTTCAAGGACTGAACTCCGCCCCCACCCCCGCTTCGGTGGTCGAAAACGCTCTAGACTGCATCTCTTGCATTTCCTGCACCTCTGCCCTCACATCCCCTCCCTGCAACAAAAACAAACACAGAATCCCCCTTGTCCTCACATATCACCTCACTAACCTCTGTATTCAATGTATCATTCTCTACCACCTAGAATCTGACCCCACAACCAAAGATATATTTCCTCCCCACTCCTATCTACCTTTCGTAGGGACCGCTCTCTCCACGACTCCCTCGTCTGCTTCACGTGCCCTACTAGCACCACTAGCCCCACCACCCCCAGCACCTTTCCTATCAACTGCAGGAAGTGCTACACCTGCCCCTACATCACCACCCCCCTCACCTCCATCCAAGGAACCAAAAAAACTTTTCACATCAGACAGGTTCACCTGCACATCTGCCAATGTTGTCTATTGCATCTGCTGCTCTTGATGTGGCCTCCTGTACGTCGGTGAGACCAAGCAGAGGCTCGGAGACTGCTTTGTAGAGCATCTGTGCTCTGTTCGCAACAAACGACAGCACCTTCCAGTAGCGAACCATTTCAACTCTCACTCCCGCTCCCTGGGTGACATGTCCATTCTGGGCAGCCTCCAGTGTCACAATGACATCATCCGCAAACTGGAAGAGCAGCACCTCATATTCCGCCTTGGGAGCCTACAACCCAATGGTCGTCTTGTGGATTTTACCAGTTTCAAAATCACCGCACCCCTGCCCTCATCCCATGAGCAACCTTATCCCTGCCTCCTTGACCTGACACACCTGTCCACCTTCTCTCCCACCTATCTGCTCCTCCCACCTCATAGATCAATCCCCACCACTGCCTACCTGCACTCACCTATCACTATCCAACCTACCTACCCCTCCTCTCTCTTTTATTTCAGAGCTCCCTGCCCCCTCCCCCATTTCTGAAGAAAGGTCCCGACTCAAAATGTCAACTTTCCTGTTCCTCTGCTGCCTGGCCTGCCCTGCTCCTCCAGCTCCACACTGTTATCTCTGACTCCAGCATCGGCAGTTCTTGCGATCTGTCATGTATTACCACTCCCTATTTGCATCACATTGCTGGAGAAACTCTGGTCTGGCAGCATCTGTGCAATGAGAAGGTGTGTTAATGGTTGGACTGCAATATGCTTCTTTAGTGTGATTCTGAACGCAAGTCATGTCTAACACAACATTTTCTCTCTCTGCAGATCCCCTGCGTCTCTCCATTACTTACTGCTTTTATTTCAGGTTTCTGGCATCTGCATTACTGTGCCCTATTTCTTCTGTTCTTATCTTTCTATCATTTTCACAAAAAAAAACGTGTGAAATACCAATGATGTAGCAGATGTTTGGACTGGATGGAATGCAGATTAAGTTTAAGCTAATGTTAGTGAAAACAAAGAATAAATTGGCAGGTAGCCTAAGAGTAGAAATCTGCCAATCTGATTAGGAATTCATTTCTCTTGAGCAATGGCAAATATTAAACAGTTATCAAAAGATGTGACAAAATCATATGGAATTGTTGTTTATTCAGCTTGAGGTTTGGAAATTTGTCAGGTTCTTTCAACAATAGATGCAATTCAGTATTATAATCAGATCAGAGGTTGTATTGGATTAATTATCTTTCTTTAAAAGATTAGCTAAATTACTGCTTTCTCCTTTTTGGAAAACTGGTTATCTTTAAATGTGTTTTTGTGTTTTCAGATTGGTTATGTAATCACTTTGTTCAAAGACTTGTGGTGGTCATCAACAGCATTGAAACTAATGAGGTGCTGGAAAGATGGCAGTTTGACATTGAGTGTGACAAAACCATGACTGATAACAGGTAAGTAATCCTGAGAAGTATTGATTGTTGAGACGGCATGAATGCCAGTCCAAGCAACATGTGACTCGAACACCATGTTTAAAATTGCTACCTCAAGAATCACCTTTGATTCAAAAATGTTAGATCTATCTTAACCTAGATGGTATCATTTTGAGAAAGACTAGCTGATTGGATTCTTTGTAGTTGCTTTTTCTTTTTTACTTTTTGCATGATGCTCCCCTCACTCGTGCTGATCCGAGTATGATCTGTAAACTGATTTCTGAAGGACTAGCAGAATACTTGTAAAACTTATAATAATGCATAGAAGTGGCAAGTGTGAAAACAGTGGCACTTCTTGTCATGTGTTGGTGTGTGGTGTTACTTTATTGAAATGATTACTAAATTTAATCAGTTGTAGTTTTCCTCTTGTTCAAAGTTCTGTCTCCCTTCATTTGTCTACAGCTGGGGAATAAAAACGTAAAGTTGCCATAGTCCTACCAGACTACAGGACTACACTCTCATTAGATAGAGGTGACTGGTGAAGGTTTAACCTGAGTACTAAGGTTGAGAAGGAGAGTCCTACATGGTAACCTCAGCCGGTGTGAGAATTCAACCCATGCTGTTGGCATCATTCCGCATTGCAAACCAGCCTTCCAGCCAACTGAGCTAATCAACCCCTGCTAGAAATTATAATCTTGTTTTATTGGACAGAATCAATCTCTAACATGGGCCTATAACAGTAATCATGAAAAATATGCCAGAACAGATTGTTGTTCATTTTTGAGTAATTCAACACCCAAATTGTTCAATAAGCAATGAACTAATAATTCAAAGATTTTGTACGCATAACCTTTGTACTTACTATCTCAATGACCGGTGCAAAGATAGAATTGTTACGTAGATCAACCTTACTATCTTCTGCAGTACTGCAGACTCATGGTGCTACTCAATGTTTTCCAGAGACTCCACAGGTGCTAGATAAGTAAAATGAAGAAATTGTATTTAAATAGTGCTTTTCAAATACTAAAGAGCTTCGCATCTAATGATTATACTTTTGAACTGTAGTCACTACTGTAATGTAGGAAGTGTGACAACCAGCTTGCACAAAGCAACCTCCCACAAAAAGCAATGAGCTAAATGACCAAATAATCTGTTTGTCTCAGATACAGTAATGAATACCAGCAGGGATGCTGGAAGATTTCCCCATTCTCTTAAATAACAGTGTAATCCTCATTATTCACCTAATGGGGCATATGAAGACATGGTGGAATACTTCAGTTCAAAGTCAGAACCTCTGACTGTATAGTGCACTGACATTGGAAGTTGAACTTTAGCCACAACTTTCTCACTTCAAGGTGACAGGCTACCATCTGAGCCATGGCTAATACCACTGAGTATCTTCTGTATACCCATCTTACCCATGTGCTGCTGTGAAAATTAGCTATTTGTAGCTATGTTAGCTATGTTAGCTATATTACCAGTCAGAAAGATGGTGCCATGCCAGTATCACAAGGTGCAGAAGAATCTGCCATTATTACTGTTTTTATCATTCTTCTAACTCTTTTTTTTCTATTCAATGCTGTGTATTGTGTTACATGTAGTTTATACATTGACCTGAATCTTGCTGCGATTAATAGCAAAACTGTCAGCATCCACTATCAACTCCACAGATGCTGACAACTTCGGAAGGTCAATCGTATGCAAGATGGTGTGGAACTCCAGAGTCTGCACTCATCCGTAGGGTGTGCTGCCCACACACTACCACCTCCCTTGCAATTGTGAATTCCTAAAAACTGCCATCTTAACTCTGTCATTTTCTTTTTAAAAAAAACTCTAAAAGCTACGTTTAGTGAGTGAGCCTCGGTCTTTTGAGACCATCGCTAACATTGTGATTATTGCCAGAGACTCCTACTGGCCCTAAGTAAGTTAATTTTATATTTGAGATATGTTAGCTTTCTTGAATAACTAGAAATAGTGCATATTTTTAAAAGCATTTTCTCTAAAATGTCTGCTACTTTATTAAATAATTAGATGGTAGCTACCACAGCCATGTTTCTTTCACTATCTGAAACTAAATTTAAAGTGGGCCTTCAGTATTTTTATCTTCCTGATTTGTTGTGTGAGCACACCAGCAAAGATGGGCAACCACACTGTCACTTCTGCTGCACGCCAGGATATCACCTTGATTTGGTGAAAAAATTTATTCTCTAATGGAGAAAGATGGAATGTAGGGACAGAAGTAGACCATTCAGCCCTGCAAGCCTATTCTGCCATTTAATGAGATCATGGCTGATCTGTGGCTTAAATCCGTGCACCTGTCTTTGGCCCATATCCCTTTTAATACCTTTTTCTTGTTTTTGTGGCTCAAAAAAAAATTTCAGATTTAAAATTAACAACTGATCTAGCATCAACTACCACTTGTGGAAGGGAGTTCTGAACCCTCCTTACCCTTTGTATGTGGAAGTGCCTCCTAACATCCCTCCTGAATGGTGTGGCCTGAATACTCAGACTACGCCCCTGATCTTTTGAGTAGTGGCAAGCATGCTTACTTGGTCCTGATTATGGCACATTTCAGGCCATTGTTTGTAGCAAAGGGCTAATTATCAAGTTGTTTGGTTAATAGCTGACAGTTAATTATAATGAACAATCCCACAGAGATGAATGTGCTTGACTAATTTGTAGGTGTTTCAATGGAGAATCATGGAAAGTATTAATCCTCAGGACTAAACTCTGGCAAACTTGTGCAGAATTTTGTTTTTAGAATTCATTGTTTTTAGCAAGGATTGTACTTCACAAGATGTGGGAAATCAAATAAGTTAGTCTGAAAATGTTGTAAATCTGTTAGTAGTTTGTTTTAGTTGACACTTTAGGGTGGTATTTCCTCCCTGAACAGCTGGTTGAGGTTAAAATAATTTTTTTCTTTAACTTCTCTAACACAGGAATTATCAGTCTAGATGTATTATTCTGCATCGAATTTAGCAACGTTTTGTTGGAGAAACCATTGATTCAGTTTTGCCAGACTTCTTTCATGTCCCATTTCATGAAATGGTGCCTTGGCATTTAGAGGCACCACACTCTCTTTGCTTCTAGAATTCAGCTCCTGTTTGGACCAATGCTGTAATGAGGGCTGGGAACTTTGCTTCAACCAATTTGTATGCTGTAACTACCACAGAATTACAGTTGATGATTTTTAGATCTGTTTGTTGATTTACATTTTTTATAATCTGAGGAAAAGGGTTATTTATCAGTTTTCAATATATTTCTCTGTTTATTCTTGGCTCAGAAATCAAAGTCTTTTTTAAAGAATTGCATGTTTACTTTGATAGCTTGGTGTTAGAGGCACTGAGTCAACTTGGCACTTAAGTTAGAAGGTTATGGGTTCAAGACCCATTGCACTTGAAACATTCCTTCAATAGTATACTGAATAGTCATCCTAAATACGTTCATTTTGGAAGTGCCTGATCTTTCTGTTCAGATGTTTACAATGGATTTACTTACTTTTTTTTAAGAGCATGATGTTACTCTGGTAAAGTGAAAAACAAAAGTGCTAGAAATACGCAGACTTGGCTATATCCATGGAGAGATCAACAGTTGATGTTTCAGGCTAATTTCATAAAAGCTCATCAACCTGGAATGATTGAACTTTCCAAGAGATTGTGACCAAATTATAAATGCTTGGAACAAGAATAAGAATGATAGAAACCCTGCTGTTTCAGCAGCATCCAGCCAGGAAGAGGCACAGTTCATGCGTCATATATAATTCAATGGAGTTATTGCTGACTGCCTTTTCAAAGTTTGCATTCTTTATACTAATTAATCTGCAAGTTCCATATAACCACATTTCCTACCATTGTACTTACTACATTATGCAATAATTTGGTACGGGCAAACAAAAGCTTGTTGAGATCACAAACAGTTAGGATTTGTGTACCTCATGCTTCCTGCTTGTGGTGATGCGCTGAGTTGCTTTATAATAACTCAGCAACATCACCAGAATGAAGTTATGTGTCACGATATTGATATTTTCATAGGATAAGGGCTAGTACATCCTGATTAACCACAGTTTTCATATCCCATCAGGGTCCAGTTGTTACTGAAACTACTTTAGGAATTTGCTTCCACTACCCTAACCATTATTTGCATTAATTACCATTTTCTGGAGGTGCTTAATAACTTTGCTCTTAAATATGTATTTAGTAGGGATTGAGTGTGAGTTCTTTTTATTCTGTTCTCAGTTTAGTTTCCAATTTTACTTTATGCTGTACACAGTGTATACTTTTGTGGTGACCTCCTAAATCCTAAAGGCTCTAAAACCAGAGTGATTGGGGGACAGGAAGAGAAGCCATTGCTGGAGATGTACTCTGTTCCAGTCCTAACTGTCCTAAACAATGTAGGAGATATGCAAAAAGTTAGACTGAAGATAACCAGGATGATAGACATTACCTTAAGAAGTGAGATGACAAGGTGTAGAGCTGGATGAACACAGGCCAAGCAGCATCAGAGGAGCAGGAAGAAGGGTCCAGACCTGAAATGTCAGCTTTCCTGCTCCTCTGATGCTGCTCGGCCTGCTGTGTTCATCCAGCTCTACACCTTGTTATCTCAGATTCTCCAGCATCGGCAGTTCCTACTATCTCTGAATCAACTATAACAAGTGATGTTGTTTGTGACTTCAGCTGTGCTGTGGTGATGGTGATAGCCAAGCTCAAGGGATAGAAGTCTGAAGGCAAGGGCTTGAGGCTGAACTCTGCACAAAGTAGTGGCACTCTGTCCTGAGGATATTGAGACACTTTCAATCCTTGCAAGGAACTACTGACTTTGTGAAAGATGTGAGAAAATATGAGAACTGTATGAATTTAAGTATCAAATTAATACACAGGAAAGTGAAAGACTAGTAAATGTAGGAATGCTGAAGGAAGTACCCTATGTAAGAGGAAAAAATAAATGCCTCTGGAGTGATGCTGGAGAACTATCTGGGTTTGCAATTTAGGGGCTTGTGCCACAGACAAGGCAATCATGACAACTTTGATTTCGGAGTTTTAGGCAGATAAGAAATCACGGGAGCTATCTTTCTGCCAGCCTGAGGCCAGATTACACAAATAAAGGTTTCCGAAATAGTCGCTTCCCGTAGGCATGCTCAATTTTTTTAATTGGGGGGAAACTCCCAGAAGTGCTAGAATAGATTTTAGTTGAAATGGGGAGAATCAGTAGAAAAAATGTTTTAAAAATTTAATGTTTTTGTGTCGTATATTGTATGTTACACTTGTGTAGTAGAGTTGGTACTGACATCTTGGTTTTATCTCTAATATCAGGACCTGTTTTAATGTCAGAATTTGAGCTTAAAATCATAGTTCCATTGTCTGAGTGCCAACTACTATTCAGCATTTTAGGCAATAAAAGAGGAACTTCATGTCTATATATTGAGACACACGGAAGGCTGAAGAGTCTTGGCTTTAAGTTAAATCCATCAAAATATTCCTATATTAAGATTTGTAGTGCTTGTGAAGTGGCTTCTACAGTTTTCAGTTTTGACAAAAGGCCAAGAATATTGATACTAAATGTTCTCCAATAAAGTGCTTTCACTGTAATTGTCTCATTGCAGCCAACCGAGGGAGAAATCGGAGAAAGCGATTCAAGATGAAATTCGGTCTGTCATTAGACAGATCACTGCTACAGTGACATTCTTGCCTTTACTTGACACTGCCTGTAAGTAAACACTTTTTTATAAGATGGTGAAATGTGACCAGTAGTTTTGTCTTTGTTCCTTCCTTACTATTTTATATTGCACCAATAGCTACCCAAACAACCAACTTGCTTCCAGATTACCCCACTGTCACACTTACTCCCTCAGAGATGAGTGTTTCATATCAACTCCCATCCTTACTGTTTTCTTCCACTTTCTTCCTCCCCTCCTACACAGCTGAGTCACATGTAATGCCACAGACTTGGTTGTTGTTGCATTCTCTCAGCAACTATCCCACTAGTCAAACCCAAAATGGAAAACAGATTAGTGATCAAGGTGGCCTCTGGTGACTCTGCACTAGCTTCCTCATTCTGCTGGAGTGTGTGAAAGTCTCCCATTCTCCTCTGCCTACAGGGATCAGTTGCCAAGTTTCACACTGACTTATTACCACTGAGTCATTTGTGGTGCCACAGACATGGTTTTGGCTGCATTCTCTAAGAAAACATCACTCTCATCAATTTAGTCCTGTTAAAGTTGAAGTTTTGACTTTTTGGGATTTTATATGCAGTTTTCATTGTATTGGATCTTTAGAGAAGTTAACTTAAAATTAATGAAGTCATAATGGACAACACACATTCCATGGATGGTACTGAAGTGGTTATGGATAAAATTGAAAGAGGCTTAAGCGTCTTGGTGATCACCATCCAAGTTAACGTATGATCTATTGAAGCTGTAAATGCTGGTCAGTTTGTACCTTGAATCCTGTCTCTGGACCAAGGTATCTGGGAAATTGTTCAAATGACAAGTAATGAACTGATTCCTGATGTCACAATATGAAAGCAAAATACTGCATTGCTCAAAATTGATCATTTTGACATGTTGGAAATATTCAGCAGGTCTGGTAGTACTTTTTGGAGAGAGAGTTAATTTTTTCTGTAAGTGATTCATCTTATGAAAAAGCCTAGTTTCATAAGATCTCTAACTTACACTTTTTGGTACAAAGAAGAAAGTGTAGACTCTTTTCTAAATGGGGAAAGGCTTCAGAAATCCAAAGTACAAAGGGACTTAGGTTAACGTGCATGTTCAGTTGGTAGTTAGGAGGGCAAATGCAAAGTTAGCATTCATTTTAAGAGGGTTAGCATATAAGAGCAGAAATGTATTACTGAGGCTGTGTAAAGCTCTGGTCAGACTACATTTGGAATATTCTGAGCAGTTTTGGGCCCCATATCTAAGGAAGGATGTGTAGGAGGTTCGAGGGGTTCTAGAGCAACTTTGCAAAGATGATCCTGGGGATGAAGGGCTTGACATGAGGTGTGGTTGAGAACTCCGGGTCTGGCGTTTAGAGTGATGAGAGGCGGAAATCTGATTGATTGAAACTTACAGAATAGTGAGAGTCCTGAATAGGGTGGGCATGCAGAAGATATTTACACTACTAGGCGAGAGTAGGACAGTCTCAGTGAAGAGAACCCTTTTAGAATTGAGATGAGGAGGAACTTCTTCACCCAGAGGGTGGTTGGTCAATGGATTCAGTGCCTCAGAGGGCTATGGAGGTCAAGTCCTTGATTGTATGTAAGACAGGTTCTTGAATGGTAAGGAAACCAAGAGTTGTGGGGAGAAGGCAGGAGAATGGAGTTGAGAAACATGTCAGCCATGATCAAATAGTAGAGCAGACCTGATGGCCAAATGGCCTTGTTTCTGCTCCTGTGTCTCATGGTCTAATGTGACAGGGTAAAAGTGACTTGGTACATCTGAGTGGTATTGCAATCTTATATGAGATAATGCATAATATGGAAAACATTTGGGAAAATTACTTCACATCAAGTTATGGGACTAGGATGCTACATTTATTTAATTACTTGAAATGCGTATGTACATAGAACAATAGAGAATAAATCTTTGGAATCAGTGTTTTTAAAAAAAGTTGAATATTGTAATGGAGACCTTTTTTAGCACCTTTTTTGGATGGCTGAATGATTTTCATGTTTGCATTTGCCACTTTAATTTTTTTTTCAGGTTCTTTTGATCTTCTAGTATACACAGATAAAGACTTGGAGGTACCAGAAAAGTGGGAAGAATCGGGGCCGCAGTTCATTAACAACTCTGAAGAAGTTCGCCTGAGATCGTTTACTACAACCATACACAAAGTAAACAGTATGGTTGCATACAAAAAAATTGATTCTTTTTAAAAGGCAACATATGTATACAGCGGTTAGACTTGTATATAAACTTTGCTTGTACAAATTTTGTTTCACTGCCAGTTTGTGGATTCTTAAGACTAACACAAAATGTTAATAGTATATTTGTCTGTACTTCCTACCTATTGCTGAACTGAAGAATTCCTCTTTTTTTAAACTTTGCTTTTCTTGATGTATAATTCAAAAAATGTTTCAACGCCATGTTGAGATTTTAGTATTTGCAATATTAGTTTGAATTGATTGACTGTAAACCTGATTTTTTTTATGTGAATAAAATCACTGACTAAAGTTGTTTTTTTTTCTTAAGGGAACGACCTCAATATTAGCTTTGGAGAGTAAAAATTTCTTTTTCCCTCTCCAGCACATTCCAAAGTAGATCTTGATGAGCTTTTCAACCTACAAATTAACAAGAACTTGGTGAAATTTCTGATTTTCTTTTTACCTTTAGTACACATCATCCTTGAGGAAAGACTCCATCCATTGTTAATTTTTCTGTAACTTGTATAATTTTAACCACAAAAGTTAGACTGTCCATTATTTGCAGTTCAAAATATCTTGCAAAGATTTTCAAATGGTAATCTAGAAAACTAATTTGATATCTTTAATACAAGCAGCATTCTGGAAATAATATTAATCTAGCTTTTTACTTTTTAGATGCTATGTTAGTAGAATCAGCATTTGTATTTAATCAGCACTTATCATTTATTGACTTAAAATCACACCAAGCCATACTGAAAGGTGTATATATAAATTTCTTGTGGTTATTTAATCCTTACTGCAAAGGAAAATTGTTCATAGAATTGAATGTGTGTATTTTAGTTGATGATTAACATTACAAAATATATTAGCCATTGTTTTGCAGCTGCAGGTAATTGTGAAAATCTGAAAGTTACTATCCCACGTTGTTCCTTCTATGCTCAGTGCAGATGCACTGACTTCTACTTCTGGAAGTAGCTGTGGTGCATGGACCTCAGAGCTCTATACAGTGGCAAAAAAAATCAGGGAACGCAGCTAAAATGGTGCCTCACTCGTTGATCTTAACACTCAAAGGTGAAGGACTTGAAGTTGCAATATTTGTCCATTTAGTTTTAAAATAAATATGCCAGAAAATGTTTAGGCTGGTGTAATTTAAGGACAAGTGAAGTCTTGATGTGTAATGTGTCTTAGTACAAAAATACTCTCTGGCTTTTGATTTTTATTTTACAAGTTTTGAGTCTCATCTATATGATTTAATTAGTCTTGGAAATTGCTGAGAAAAAAAACATGCTGTTGAAGCTTTTCATCTTGCATAGAAGCAAGTATATCAAATCTCAAAGGGAACAATTTTTTTCCTGCATGGAAAAATATGCTGATTAGGTGGCAAATGGGCAGGTTGAGGTATTGCCATGGAGAATGCCCCTGAGAACAATTGGACATGGTCATGGAGCTTTAAAAAACACTTTCTCTTTCTCAATCTTTTTCTTTCCTTGCTATTTTGCTTTTTGTGTGTGGATTTATATTGAACCAGCTATTCTAAGTTGTATGTCAGACTTAGCCATGGTGCTTTTTTGTTTTTTGCTAGGCCAGCATTTATTGCCTATTCCTAACTGCCCAGAGGGCAGTTGAGAGTCAACGCCAACTCGTATCTAATCCAGACCTGATAAGAATGGTAGTTTCTTTCTCTAAATATCATTAGTGAACCAGATAGGTTTATTCAACAATGGATTTGTGGAAATCATCAGATTCTTATTGAATTCAAATTACATCAGCTGCCATGACAGGATTTGATCCCAGCTCCCCAGAACAGCAGCTGGGTCTCTGAATTAATAGCCTGATGATAATACCACAAAGCCTTTGCATCCCCTAATAGGTTGAAGAAGCAGGCTGTTGAAGGAAATGTACCCTGCAGATTTTGTTGTTTGACAAGGTACCACTAAAATGCTAATTAACAAAATTGAAGCTTATGAAATGGGGTCAGTGCCCAATTGGATTCAAAGAGAAATTACTTTAATGTCTCAGAACCATGAGACATGGCAGCTGATTTAATTTTTGAACTGGAGAGATAGTGGTATTCCCAAAGGTCAGCACTGCCACCACTAGTATGTTTTTGATCTATTCTAAATGACATAACTTGGAATATAGTAAAGTTTCAAAACTTACCTGTGTCAGGTAAACAGTGATAATACAAACTGCCTGGTACAGATAGGCTAGCAGAATACAATGACAAGTGATAGATGGAATTTAACAGTGTGAGGTGTTGTATTTTGGGATAAGTGACTAGGAGGCATTAAAACTTAATGGCATTATTTGGAAGTGTAGGAAGACACAGCGGTGTAAACGTGCATCAGTTTTTTTTTGGTGGCGAGTGTGGTTAGCAAAGCATATGGTTACTTGGACTTCATAAATAGAGGCAGTGAGAGTAAAAGCCACAGTGTTACGTTGAACCTTTTATAAGCATTGGATAGGACACAACTAGAAATAGAGTCAGTTCTGATTGCCATAATTAAGAAAATAAAAAGTGCCCTTAAGTAGGTGCAGAGGAAATTTACCAGAATTCTTTCAGGGATGGTGAGGTGGGATGGAAAACATTCAAGGAATGGGGAAAGAACAGGATTTTTTGTTTGTGTAGTGAATGATAATGACCTAGAACTTTGTTTCCATTGTGACAATCCTCATGGTACCAGTGACTTGTAGGAAGATGAATGAGACCCTGAAAGTAGAATTGAGGGAGTTCAGAAAGAAATTTAAAAAAAAAAAAAACAAGATCTCAACAGCAGTAATGGATTACTCCCAGTGCCATATGCTAATGAACATAAGAACAAGAGGATCAATTGACTGAATATGTTGCTGAAGAACTGATGGAGGAAGGGTGTCTGATTTGAGGCATTGGGACCATTACTGGGGTAGGGAGGCTTAAGCAAGCTGGACTTTTGTGTCACAATACTGTGATCACTTCTAAACAGTACTGTATTCTTGAATAATCTATAAGTGGCATAGTGGATGGAGTCATGTTAATATAACAAATGCATTGTGGAAAAGAAAACTTGTAAATGATGGTACTGGCCTAAAGCCATCTTAATATGGAACATTGGTCTGAACTGGAGTTCTATATTAGTGCCACCATTTCATTGTTTTACTATGAGTTTTTAATGGGTTTTCATGGGGCCTTTGAAACATTTTGGTGTGATAAGTGTGATGCAAATGTTTTATTTGAAGCCATCAGCAGCAGCTATGAGTGCTGTATGTGACTACTAATATTTAAATGTGAATGTCTGTTTATTTGCAATGTGCTGGAATGTTGGCTTCAATTTAGAATTACTATCCAATCCAAGAAATATTTACCTCTTATTTTTTAGTGGCACTTGGACTGATTTTGAAAAAACTTTGACCTGTCAAAATCTTCCAAGGAGCAACAATCACAAATGGGTAGCTGCTCCAATCTTTTCTTCTTAACTTGCTCCAGAGCTACATTTTTTTCTGGTCCAAATTTCAGATGTGGGTCTCGAGAAAATGGATATATTAATCAGGCAGGATCATTGCTGGAGACCATGCCCGCCTTTTTACAGCAATGTCTGCTCTATCAAATCTCCCAAGACACTTTGATGTATCTCCATCGCTTATCAAAGGCTGAGGAGTAAGAGTGGAAAGTGGGTGACTAAAAGGGGGGGATTATCTTTTAAAATAAAAATCTAAATATTTGCTCCCAATGTTATCCTCATTAAGAGTAATGTAGCATCAGGAAAAATAATTGAACTACTCTAGCGTATTAAGGTTGTGTGTGTGTGTTCGCCCCGGTAATAGACAAATAGCATTAACAAAGAAGCATGAGAAGAAACAGTCATGTCCCCATAGTTATTAAGAATTACACAAGACACTGAAATGATTACTCCATGCGAACAATGCTCGGTCTAGAACCCATGAGAAGAAGACTATATGTGCTGCCATAAGACATTAAGCCATTGAACTGGGGCAATAAATGGATAGAAGGCTCCAGTCCATAAGATTAGTGTCTGGTGAAAACAAGATTTAAAAACATAGCATCTGTTTACTTCCTGTCCTTCCTCTTCGTGTGCCCTTGTGTTATTTTAATTTTCAAATATCATGGATGGGATTCAACCATCACTGGATAAACATAATCTCATTGGTGATTGGTCCATTTAAGTAATGTATTGCCCATTTAAGGGGAGTATAAAAATGAATGTTTTGTAATAGCTTTGATGGATTCATTTTTCCCAAGAAAAGAGCGAGTCCCTTTGAGTATTCATGGATAAACAGTTTAACATAAAAACTTTGGAATGTAGGGTTAAAAATAAATTACCAAAGCTTTTTCACCATGTGTTCATCAGGACATCTGCAAACATGCCAAGTTTCAAATGATCGTAACAATTTGAATAAGAAAAATGTGCTGAATGGGTGACAGGTTCATTTTTTTTTTTATTCATTCACGGGATGAGGGCGTTGCTGGCTAGGCAGCATTTATTGCACATCCCTAACTGCCCTCTGGGTAATTAAGAGTCAACCACATTGTTGTGGGTCTGGGGTCACATGTAGGGCAGACCAGGTAAGGATGTCAGTTTCCTTCCCTCAAGGACAACAGTGAACCAGATGGGTTTTTCCAAGAATTGACAATGGATTCATGGTCATCATTAGATTACCATTAGTAAACAAAACAAAGATAAAATCAGAACAACAGAATGTGATCAGTATTAAATACTTTTGTAATCTTTATTATACACATGGCCTTTTCAACAGTGTCATATTAATATACATTAGGGAAATGGCTGCACACACCGTGATGGATAAAATACATAAACATATTTGTACTGAGAATAATTGCCTCTGGTTGCTAAATGATAAGTATCACAGCATTTAATCAAAAATGTGCAAACAAATTATTTAAAATAATCTCGTGAAGTCTCAAAGCAATGTATCTAAAACCATAAAGTCTTAATGTTTAAGTAGTCTGCATATGCAGAGATTAGGCATGCATTTCACACTCTATTTAGCACAAATCCTGGTTGACATTCCTATGTGGCCATTGCTGTAGGGCTAACAATTTAAATCAGGTTTCACGTGTTTTCCTTTGGAACATCTTGGCTCTGGATGCTATTCCATAGAAATTGTACAGGTCCACTAACCCTTGCCACTCCCATAGCTTGCCAATGTTCGCCTGCCACAGACTGCAGATTGGGCAAAAGAGCACCTGATTATTATTATGGGATTGCTCCTTGCCAACAGTCCTGGGTGTATTCACCAATTCACAAAGGCCAGAATTCTGGTATCTGCTGCCATCTAGACACTTTGGTTCCCTCACAATACAGGATGGACCATTTAAAAAATAATCTTTTTTCTTGACTGCTTCCTGGAATTGAAACTTGAGTCCAGTCTGATGGGGTCTACTCTGCCAGCTTCAGGAGGCTGGTACATCACAGCTGAGCATGCTAGTCGTAGGATAACTACAGAATGCCACTGGAGCTCTGAAGCAGCAACTCACAGCAAAGGGAGTCTTGGCTTTCAGCCCTATCCCTTCTGACATTGGAGCGCAAAGAGACTTTCGCCTCAGCCATGATTCCACCTAAACTCCAAGTAATCTATGACATCTGCCACATCCCAGTACCAGCCTATTTTCTGTGCATAGCCTGTACTCCAACATAACCACAATAGGGTCCATCAGAGAGCTAGTAGCCTTTATCCTTTACAAATTCATGTACAGCCAACTTTATAAAGGAATACTGTTTGTTACTGCAGCGATCAAAGTATTTACAAGCCTGTGCAGTACCCTCCTTTAAACATTATTTGTCATCAAAGTGACTTGCAATGTAATCTGTTTCCCATGATTGTTCCAAGATACAGGCAGTCCTCTGTGATCTTGACGTAATATCTGTTCATCATACATGATTTAGATAATGAGGGTCTGCACATTTTTAAAAAGAAACTATAGATGTCTTTGAAGCTGAACTGTGCACTCACCGTCTGACACCTAAATGTGCTCTCTTTCTAATAGGCACCATCAGGAAGAGGAATGCTAGCTTATGTTTCCTTCCCCTTGTTCAAGACCATGAAAACTATCAGTAAAAAAAACAACTGCTGCTCAAATCAATTCAACATATAGCAGGACCTTATGACTTTTATGACTCACAGCTGTAGCTGAAGATGCCCATTACCCATGAGGTTACCAAAAGGAACTTTAAGACATTGTGTGACATTGTATGTTAGCGACTTGTTCAAACTACCAGTATTTCATGTTTGAGGAAGTCAACAAAAATGTGATGAGGGAGGAGGGAAGAACAGGAAGGCAACATTCATTGTATTTCTGTGCCTGAGAACCTTTTACAACAAATACCAAATGACTACTTCAGAAACTCACTAGGTACAGTTTTGATGTTTTCAATTTGTTCTTGGGGCATGGGAGCCTACTTCCAAGAACTTATTACCCGTCCCTGTCTGCTCTGAGATGGTGGTATTGGACCTTTCCCATGAATTATTGTGGTTCTCAATAGCAGTAGTGGTGGCAGACACCTTGTTTATGTCAAAACTGTAGATGACTTCAAAGATCACACTTTTACAGCTAATGCTACATTGGAATATTTGATTTAGTGAAGGAAGGTTGCATTCTGCTGGTCCCATTCTCACAGGTTGATCCCAGAAGCAAATAAGCTCCAAGACATCTGGGTAGCTTGACAGCTGCTGAGGATGACCAGTTCAGGTTGTCTCACTGCTTCTTTCTCTTTCTTTCAGTCCACTGAGGGTCACTAATAATGGCTAATACCATAATGATATTATGGGCAGGTTAGTCGATAGACCTCCACAAACTCTCAGCCAGTAAAAGAACTAACCCCATGCTGTAGTGTCAATCTGCACCAGGCTCTTATCTACCTGAGTAATCCAACCCCTTGTACAAGGCTATTCTCATTGTGGTATAATGTAAAGAATTCTAAGATGCTGCAAAAATAGAACAATGTTGCATTATAGGATGGTAAGTATATTGAAGGGAATTCAGAGATGATGGTGGTCTCATGATATTGCTGCTCAACTCTTTTTGGTGACGGAGAGGTGCTTTTGAATTCATCTTAGTAGTTGCCGCATATATCCTGTAGATTGTTCACGCTATAATCATGATTCACTGGTGCTGGAGGCAGTGCTTACTAACTTCAGTAGTATGGACACAGTCAAACCAACTACTCCATCTTAAACAATGTTGATGGGACTCCTACCATGTGTTAATAGATGAGAGGATTTGGGCTAGTTTCATTCTTGAGTACCCAGCTTCTGCCTTGCACTTAATAGCCACATTTTATTTTGGTTGCTCCTATTAACTTCCCAGTCATTGGTAACTCTTGAGATGTTGATGGGGACCTCAACAATTATGATGCTGTTTAAGATGGGGATGCAATTGGAACTTCTCTTTTTTAAAGTCATTGCTTCACTATTTATTGTTGAATATTCAGTTCCTGCTGCAAAATGATAAGGGCTGTCATTTCAAAGGTGTAGTAAATGGAGCTCAAAAATCATTGAGCATCTCTATCCTTACAATAGAGGGGGAATCACTCATGAAATGGTTGAACCAAAGATGCTAACCTGAGGAACTCCTGCAGTAAAGAGATATTAAGTTGAAGTCACAAATGATTTCTCACATGGATGTGAAGAGCAGGGGAGACAGGGGAGCTATCCGTTAATGACTGGGCCAATATTTATCCCTCTGTCAATATTTTTTAAAAACCTGGTCGTTATCTCTTTGTTGTTTGTGGGAGCTTTCTGTGTGCAAATTTCCCACGTATTTCTTATGCTAGAATAATGACTACAGAGTACTAGAGTACTCAGTTGGCTGTAAAGCAATTTGGGATGTCCGGAATTTGTGAATAGTATTCCATGGAAGTACTGCTTCTCAGATGCTGCCTTGGTTTTGAGATGTACAGCTCTTACCTTGTTTTTCACTTTTACCATATGCATCATGGTCAAGACTGGAATGAGATTGGAATCAAGTAATTCTAGTCACAACTAAATGAAAGTCAATGAGCAAGCCTTTGACAAGTAATCATCATACAATGGCAATGCTGATGACTCTTTTCATTAATTTCCTGTTGACAAGCAAGAAGCTAGTAGATTGATAATTAGCCAGGTTGGATTTAATTATTCATCGTGTATTGGCAATTTGTGGAAAGATACCACAATCACACATTCATAAGAACAGTTTGGCTTGGATGACTAGATATAGTGTGCTGGCTATCAGCATGTGTATTTTTAGGGGTCACAACTTTGCACTATGAACAACAAGCTCATCTGTTCCTTAAATATCTTGTGGAGTGAAATGAATTAATGGGGTGGGTAGGGGAATGTTGTCAGGAGTACAGTGAATAGTTTTGCCAGAAGATATTTTCAAATTCTTTTCTTTGCTTGCTTCTCATGTTAATTTCAACATGGTTATGGCTGGAGATGTTTATGGAGGCTCATATTGCCTCCAAATTCATACAATTTGTCAGTAGTCTAAAACAGCCCTCTACATTTTGACCCTCTACAAGGCAAGGGCTGGTGAAGGGAGCACATTCCCAATTCAAGTATCCATTGTTATTATTAAGTACTCCCACATCTAGAGCATTAAATTTCTCTTTGATCAATCCCACCATAACTCCAATTTTGGGATAGTAATACTTAACAAAATAGTACAGTTCCATTTCCATGTCAGTCATCCCTGTAGCCTTATTGAGAATGCCAATCCAATACTGCATTAGAAACAATTTCATGCTATAGACCCATCATCACATTTTAACTAACTGACTGATAAAATTTTCAACCTAACATTATAGGCCATTGTATAATGCAATGCACTCTAATTCTACGTTAAAACTTAAAATTGACAATAATTAGAAGCAATCCAGTGTAATAAAACAAATAATTAAACAATGTTTTAATGAATTTATAAACTAAGGACTCAGAATTGATTTACTATCGATCTTATGGAAAAGTCTGTCAGGCACTGATATTGCAGTGCCCTGGTGCTGTATAAATCATACATTTGTTTTACAACTCGAGATAACATTTTATGAAAATAACTTTTTTTTCCTATCAGAGCAACATATTTCTATGCTACTGCTTTAAAACTACCCAAATATTTGATCACAATGTTTGAAGATAAATGCTGAGTCAGCTGAAGACGCATTCATGAGGTGCAACAAGGTTTCTAACCAATCTCCCCTTCCAAACAGTACTAACACCAGAGTTCTCTGCCTGTCAGTAATGATTTCAGAAACAGTTGTTCCTTAGTAATGATTTAAGAAGCCTGTAAAGGACTAGATAAGCAAAGAATCAGTTTAATTAACAACTGAAGTGTGATCAAAAATCTTCAATAGCTTCTCCTGCACAATATATGGAAACTGAAAATAGTTGAAACACCGATCATATCAATCGAGTTGGCTCGCTTTACCTGAATTTCTCGGTATAGCGATGACTACCTCAATACCTAATATATTATTTACCCACACATATTTGACATCACTAGGAGAACCTGTCCAGTGCTGTTATTTCTGGAAAAAAACAGAAACCCAGTTCTGAGGATAGGTCACTGGACCCAAAACGTTAACTCTGATTTCTCTCCACAGCTGCTTCCAAACTTGCTGGGATTTTCCAGCAATTTCTGTTTTTGTTTCCGATTTCCAGCATCTGTCGTTCTTTCAGTTTCCTACTATTTCCTGACCTTGGCTGAAATATATATTTTAAACTTATGAGTCATGTGGTATTAAACATAGCTGTGAACTCAGTCCTTATCTTACACACCCAGGCTATATACTGGAACATCTCTTGTTTAGCTGCATCTCCAGTACAGTATCCTCTAGAACAATAATCATCAGAATTTTTTATAATGGTGTAACATTAATGAGCTATCACCTTAAACAGCATTCCCAGAGTTGTTGTTTGGAACAAACATGCCATTACCTACATCGTGGTATAAGAAGAACTATTTTAATTAGTGTCTTTCATCCCTCTCTTGGATTTTGAAATTTGGCAATATCTCACCACCTTCCCTGCTTGGGAGAGCAACACCAATCAGGAAAGTTGATGGTATGCATTATGGATTGAGAAGATTATATGAGTATTGTTCCCATATGATGTTCTTGGATGTGTTGCTAGAGAGGAATAGGCTCTTATAACATTTATGATTGATAAATAGAACTAATTTCTGCGATATTTATTGCCGTATAACAAAAAATGCTAAAATGTAGATAATTTAAATTTGAAACTATACACTGAAGATATAAAGGATAATGGCCCCCATGACAACGTAGTATTATTTCTAAAAACATATGGGTAAAATCACCAATCTTACACTCGCAATGGGAAGCCACAATTGAAAGGAGCAACAACACCAGAAGTGCGGAGTTTATGAATGTACACAATAATTACTACTGTCAGAAATAACTACTTATAATTAATTACAATATTCAAAAACTGTGCAAAAGCAAATTCTGTAATGCCACCATGTACAAATATCAGCAAAATAAATTGTTGATGGTGCCTTGTGTCCCTATCATCAATACATTGAAATATGTGCACTTTGAAATGTAAAACATGCTACCCGTTATAAAACTATCCCAACAATGTTGTAAAATATAATATACTTGCCTTTACAAGATTCAACTGCTACAATTTCTTTGTGTGCAAGACCAAGAGACAAGTCTCATTTTTAGTGACATTATATAATATATAAATACATTGATTGGAAGCCACACAACTCTCCCAGCACATGGATTGGCTACGAAATGGAATGCTGTACTTATTCGTGGGCAAACCACATCCCAAGCAAGACTACAAATATTTCTTTCATTCTCTCAAAGCTAGACAGTAAGTTCATAGCAGCCAAATCTAGCTAAGAAGTTATTTTTTAAAATTGAACAATAATGTGTTAGGTTGTAATGGTGTATTTTTAAATAATAATTGACGAATTCATTTACATTTTAAAATAAGTATTAAGAACATGTCTGCTAGGTTAAAACATCAAAATTTCAGAGTCTGAAACTCCTGGATTCCTTAAGTTGCAGGACTTGGCTGTCCCTTTCCTTTTCTGACTGGTATTAACAAATTGCAGATACATTCAGCCAGTTTATTGGTTGTCCTATGGTCTGTGAACGTGATAACAATTAAACTGAAAATAACAGCTTGTCTAAGTGATTTGGAAAACAGCCCAACCTGTTGGGAGCTAATAGTTCTTATTTCACTGAGCTACTAACAGTTTTTACTACATTCTATACACAATTGGCAGCAAAAAAAACAACTGCTTGTCAGCCCCAAATTCATCCCAAAAAATGAGTCCTGTGTTCTCAATAGGCTACAGGATGAATCACCAAGGCCATCATTTTTTTTCGCCATTCACCAGTTTTTGAGTGGCTAACATTTCCCAGTTCTTTCGATTATTCCTACAGCCTTCAAGCAATGGGAGGCAAGCTTCAGATATCTCTGCCAGAGCCTAGAATGGCCAGACAAAAAAGTTATATAAATATCACTTATTGGCAATGTACACGAGCTTCAATTAACATTGGAGATGATTCTGTACTATAAATTAAGTGTATGGATTTTTCTATAGACTTTCCAACAATGGGCTTCCACTGTTTCCCTGGCAACCCCATCTCCAAGCCCCCCACTACAGGGTTGGGAAGAGTCAACCCATCAGATCACTCTTGAACATTCAGATTTGATCCCCCACATAAACATGCTGTTTGGATTTAAATATTATAGAAAAATTATCATTGAATGTTGGAAATGTGAGAATAATAAATACTTGTCTAGAAAGGACGACAATCATTCAACCAATGCCATTATGATTACAAACATTCCTGAGGAACAATGAGAAATCAAAAGTAATTACAATCAAATTTTCTAATCCCCCATGGCCACAATTGTTGAGTATCTAAAATCTGTCTCGGCAAACACAACTGATGGTTATCTGGGGCACATCTTATTTTTCATGAAATTTAATTATCAGCCCTGGCTGAACAGAGCATCAGTTTTCAATCATGATAACTGATCACAGGGGCCAAGTCCATTCTAAGACATAAGCGCTTGATCCATGCTAACACTTGATAGTTCTGTCAGCAGTACTATCTTGTTAATATGAAATTTAACCAGATAGATAACACTGTTTGAAGAAGAGCAGTGAGTTGTCCAACATTCATTTCTCATTCAACACCACTGAAACAGTTTCATTTGATTGGCACCTCACTACTGTTTGTGGCACTTGGTAATACACAAACTGGCATATTTTTCTACATCACAGCAGTGATTACATCATTGCTTCATTGTTAAATGGCTGATGAAGCACCTCTTTCTGCTGCCATTGATGTGTTTGTAATGTTGAGTGGGTGCTCTGTCATGTAGGGAGACATCGCCTGTGGGTTCAGGGTTGAAGAAGGACTGCCCAATTCAGACCCTGTGTGGTCTTGGAGAAGATCACCAAATACAAATTGCAAGGGCCTGCCTGACCAGCCCCAGAAATTCCGGCTCTACTTTCCTTATTCTGAAGGCACCATCAATGCCGATTCTCCAGTCTGCTGCAATTCCAGCAGTGGTCACTAGTGGGATGGAAGACTCCTCAGGCCTCAGAGTGGCCGGGAGCTCTTAGAGGTGGGATCTCATTCTTAGAAGGATAGGAGCCCTGACAAAGCTCATCAACTGATTAACTTAAAACATGGATGTGGCTCTCAGAAATGATGAAGCCAGATTGTTCTTGTCTTTCTGGTCTGCCGTCTGCGTCACTGATGCTCTACCAAAATCTGGACCTTGGCATACTCCTATTCCAATATTTCTGACCTCATTTTGTTTGAAATAGCTCCACAGAGGCCAACATCCTGTCACCAATCACCCTTTATTTACATGTGGAAAGTCCTTGACACTGATCCAGCTCCTTCAGAGCCAGCTCTCAAACTGAACAGGATGTCTGATACTCCTGTTTTATTTTTAAACTTTATTAACATACCACCACCAGGAAAAACACCCATGTGATAAAAGCATCAGTATCAAGCAAAGCCCCTAGGGGCAACGCCTATGTGAAAAAAGTGAGGGGGAGGGTAGGGATAAAATCAAAATAGAGTTTGTGGGGAAAACAAAGGGCTCCACACCCCATGGTGCCCACCTCTCCCAAAAGGCATTGAGAGCGCTGGTGCATACTGCATGCTGCTTCTCCAGGGACACCTAGGCATCCAGGGCTCCCTGACTGGCCCAGATTAACATCCCCAATCAGGGAACTCATATTCTGCCATTACAGTCAGTACATCCCTCCCCCTCTGAGTCCAAGGACTAGGCCAGTCTTTCTCTTGTAGCGCCTCCTGGGCATTTTAGCACCGGCTCAGGTTCTTCTAACTCAGCGTCAGATATGGGCTGCGCATAATGCACTGGAGCTAGCGTCTTGTGCCCAGAGCACTCTCAGGGGAAATTCATTCTCTTCTTTCAGCAGCAAAGGTGTCAATGCAGCAAGATCCGCCATCTCCATCCTACATTCCAAGGTCTCTTCATCGCTTGATAGAGAGGGACAACTCGCGGGTTACGGAACAGTTGGAAAGGCTGCCTAGGAGCCAGGCACGTTTTGCCCTGTTTGCTAGTTTGCAGCTTTCATATGGTCCATTTGCTTGTTCAGGACCTTACACCTAATACCATTCAGCTTTGGGAAATACTCAAATTTCCTACTGGTAAACGACAGCCTGTTGTCTGTGACCAACACTTCTGGGAGCCCACGTATTGGAAAAGATGCATATTAACTGCCCCAGTCAAGGAATTCATATTCTATGAGATCCAACTGCTTGACCTCATTACAATCACTACATTGTCCTCACCATTTTCTTGGAGAGTCCAGTTTCAACCTTCTGTGGACAACTGCAAAGTCTGAGGACTAATTTGGCTCTAAAGAGATCCCATTACAAAAAAAAACATTCAGTTGTAAAAAGTTCTAGGGGCTCATTTTCATGTTTTAGTATTTGGAAGAAGATTGTCTTCCTGATATTCTGCTGTAACTTCGCCAGAATCTCCAAATCAATACTGCAACCAGCAATTTATGACAATTCACTGCCGTCTTGCTACTGTTCCACTGAAGTATGGCAAAAGACCAGGAAATATTTCATGACTCCATACCCTACCCCTTCAAAACAACCACAACCCCAGCCCTCTACTGTGCTCTCTTGCTCCCACATCCTAAACTAGTACATCCTCCGCATTGTTGGGATCCCAACATTGAAAATGGAGGTAGATGCATTTTATTAAAAGATGGAATATCTATTAAATACCAAAAACAGTTACCTCATATAACTTAAGACAGATTGCATCAATGAATCCAACCTGCATGCTGGGGATCTGATCACATTTCTCTCTGTTCATTAAATCCTTCAAATGAAATTTTAAAAATTAGTGCAGAATTACCTTCCATTTGGGAGCAGCATATCTCAATCAGAAAAGCACATTTACATTCTCAAATTAAATGGCTGTTACATTAATAGAATACATCTGTATTTTGTTTAAGCAGAAATCAAAATAAAATCCGATACATACAATGGGTTCAATTTTTAACTCTTCCCTCTCTTTGTCACCTTGTTCGAAAAATTCTGTTGCCACAAGTTCGGCTGTCTGAAAAATGAAGTTGCAGGATTAACATGTTATTTATTAAAACTAACCAAACATAAAGATCAGTTTTGGAAACAAAAAAGCTGGAGGTCACAGCGGGTCAGACAGCATCCATGGAGAGAGAGCAAGCTAACTTTTTGAATCTAGATGACTCTTCATCAGAGGTGGTGAAGTTTGGAGGGGGCAGCATTTATGCAGTTTGTCGGGGGTGGTAGTGGTAGGAGCGCTGGGGGAGAAGGGATGTTAATAGTTCGGATTAAGTGATTGGAATGTGAGAATGGCAGAACAACGGTGCATCCAACTGCAGACTGGAAATAACCCAGTGAGACACTCCATTGTACTAACATTCTCACATGCCAATCACTTAATGTGAACTATCAACACCTTTTCTCCCCCAGAACTTCAACGCCCACCACCATCAATGCATAAATGCTGCCCCCTCCACACTTCGCCTCAGCCCTGATGAACAGTCACCTAGACCCAAAACGTTAGCTTGCTTTCTCTCCATGGATGCTGCCTGACCCGCTGTGAACTCCAACATTTTTTTTTGTTTGCAGTTCAGCTTCCAGCATCTGCACTAATTTGCTCCTACAAAGATCAATTTTATTTGATTGTCATGGCTAAAAGTAGTCACTGAGCCATAACAAGGTGCAATGAGATACAAATTTACTTTTACGCTGCATTAGCCATGTGCTTGGTATTGTAAAATGTGGTGTGGCAAAGTGACATTTCAGCAAACCTACTCTACAACGGTTATGAACAAAAGCTGGGAACAGAAAAAAGACACTATAGAGTGAATTGCCTTAGTCTACTTCTGTACAGCTCTTACTTATCAGTTTAACCATTGGCAGACTAAGGAGCACTAGGCTCAATCATAGAATGATACTTGGTCTTGGATATGCGATAAGAAAAAAAAGGAGGAAGTTGATGATAACTTATTTAGATCAGTGCATGAAATTTAGCTGTTTACGTTATCTATCGTAACCATTTGTAAACATGGAGCAACTGGAAACAACTGTACAAAACAGAAGTTGCTGGAAAAGCTCAGCAGGTCTGGCAGCATCTGTGAAGAAAAAAAATCAGAATTTCGCGTCCGGTAATCCCTCCTCAGAACTGTAAGCTGTTACTGCACAAAAGGTGGGTCCTGCTGGGATCTGGTCCAGATATTTAGATTGAAAATTATTTATATTTACTAATAGCAGGAATTAGTTTCTTCATGTTTCGGATCAAAAGTTACAGGGAGCCTATGCCATAGTGGTAATGTCACTGGACTAGTAATCCAGAGCCTCAAACTAATGTTCTGTGGAGATGAACTTGAATCACACTATGGTAAATGATAAAATTTGGAATTAAGAGCTAGCCTAACAGCAACTTTGTACTCAATGTCAATTTGTCTTAAAAACCCATATTCACTAATGTCCTTCTTTACACTGTGTCACAAGGCAGTGACTTGAAAGAAACTCGGGATTTACATATTAATCAATTAAAACCTTCTAACTGATTAAACATTTAACAGCATTTTAGTTTTGTTTAATAAATCCTCATCAGTGGTGTGACCCTTTGATCTTTTACTTATAAATTCTGTGTCAGATGCCACTTCTCTCACAAACACCTGAAGAAGGAGCGAGGCTCCAAAAGCTTGTGTTTTCAAATAAACCTATTGGACTATCACCTGGTGTCGTGTCATATCTGACTTTGTTACTGGCATAGCACAACAAAAATAGTGTGATGATACTCAAGAGATAACAAGGTGTAGAGCTGGATGAACACAGCAGGCCAAGTAGCATCAGAGGAGCAGGAAGGCTGACGTTTCAGGCCTAGACCCTGATACTCAACCTGACTTTGCTTCATCATCTGCTAGACAGTGCCAGAGAGGCTGATCAGCAGAAATTAATGTGAACACAGTGTCAGACTTCCAATAATTTAACTTCATGTGCAGTGGAAAGTTTAGTTTACACCCCTATACAAATATAATTTCACAGCATTCAGTATATTTAAATAGTGAGGCAGACAACAACATGAAGCTCCCCTGTTGTTGCATTTTGAGGTGGAGGGCTCATTAACTATATCAGACAACATGATTATACCAACAGCAGAGGTGAGGGTTGGGTGGCTTACCTGTTAGTGGGCTAATAAAGAGCTTTAAAAAGGGCAAATGATGTTTAATCAAGGATCTCATTCTGCAGGGGGGTATAAACACATTGCCACTGCAAGTGAAGCAAAGTTATTGAAACTCTAACAGTGTGCTCAGTGTTAATTTCTGCTGATGCACCTCTCTGGCACTGTCCACCAGGATTTAAGCAGCAGTAGGAGAGGCCCATGCCAAGTGGCTCGTCTGGGAAAACCATTGGTGTGTATCTGTCCCCCTCATTCAGGTTGTCACTACCCCATTCCCTCTCAAGCCTTCCACTCAATACTCCCTTGCCAGGCTCAGCCAGCTTGGCACCAAGTGAGACCCCATGGTGCAGTTCTGCATGTTCAAAGTGCTAAAAGGCCACTGATTGGCTGGCCCAGAAGGGCAGAGGTCCCACCTCGTGTGCATCAACAACCATTTGGCTGTTTAATGGGTTCAGGGCAGCCCCTGCTCCCCTCAGTGGGCTCTCCCTCCTGAACCTTCGGCCAGAGCTGAGGGCAATGTGGTATCTGGCACTTCATATAATTCAGTCCCATGGAGATTATGCAAGAGTTGCATCTGTCACAACACCAAGGGAGCACCTCCTTCATATATCCAGATTAGTCAGTGACACCCCAGTCATTGATGTCCTATCTGGTTGGATTAGAGAATTAATTCTCTAATTCTTTAAAGATAAAACAAAAGTAAATGGTCAATCAGTGAAAGGAATAAGACAGCGGTGGAATTAAGCTTAGAAATGAATAATGGTAGTAAGAAAGCTATTTATGAAACAAATTTAGACTCTAGAAGCTGGCACTGATAAAGAGGGATCTCAACTCTGCCTCAAATTTATCATATTTTAATGACATTAAAAGTCAACTTAAGAAAGAACACGTTTGGAAGAAAATATTTTTTAAAGAAAACTCTATCTTGTACCTATGACTATTCAAGAGTCCCATTTGTCTGTCAAGTGAGCTGGCCCAACTGTATTGGAGCTTGCTGTAACCAGCCTTTCCAACTTGTTCAATCGGCAGCTTTAGGAAACTTCAGATACCTTTATGAATCAATTTGGTGCTTGGAGTATGGAGAAAGCAATTTGAATTCTTTCACTCTCATCATCAGATCTAGTACTCAGGACCAAAATGACAGGTTTTTAATCACTTTGTTTATTTCAGAGATAATATGAATGTGCAGTTATTCTGTTAAGGTGGGTCGAACTGATTTTTGCCAATAAATAAAAAGAAACAAAATTATTCAGAACCTGACAATTGAAATTCCATTACATTTTAAAGAATGCAGTGTAAAACTAGCCCAAATCCAAAACAGAATCCATTCTTGCATTTTTTATAGAATCCCTCCAGTGTGGAAACAGGCCATATGGACCCAACAAGTCCACACTGACTCTCTGAAGAACATCCCACCCAGACTCAAACCCATTCCCCATCAACCCTATCTCCATAACCTTGCATTTCCCATGGGTCATCCACCTAACCTGCACATTCCTGAGTACTATGGGCAATTTAGCATGGCCAATCCACATCTTTGGACTGTGGGAGGAAACCAGAGCACCCAGAGGAAACCTACGCAGACACGGGGAGAATGTGCAAACTCCACACAGACAGTCACCTGTTGCTGCATAGCTGCTGGTGGCTGCAGCACAGGCTTGGTGTCAGCGGCCGCAACTGTTGCTGGTGCCTAGCCAGTTGACATCAGGAGTTTCAAATGTTACACAAAACTAACTGAAAGCTTCATTCCCCTCTGAATTTCACATCATCCTGACTTGGATCTACATTGCTGTTCCTCCCTGTCACCGGATCAAGATCCTGGAGCTACCTCCCTAACATCACAGCAGTCACCTTCTCAAGAGCAATTGGTAATGGGAACTGTTGACCTTGCCAATGGTGCTCCCATCCTGTCAATGAATAAAAGAAAGTCAGTGGCAACTTCTGAATTCTCTAGTTTTAGTTGCAGCTGACTCAAGCTGTAGTTGTATTATTTGTGTACAATTAATATTATTTTGACAGCAATACCTACATTATAAATACTGGCTACATTTTCAAAGGTAGAATTAATATTGTGCAACTTTCGTATATTTTATACACAGATACCGTTTGAATTACCTTTTGTTGAACAGGCCAAGGTTTGGTTATTGCAGACACATCACATGCTGTCATCAACATCGCCCTGTCAACATCAATAACATTAGGACTAAAGTGAAGTGAAATATCATTTTCTTCATAAACAATATTTGTAATTATTAAAACAACTTCGGGTGAGAATTCTTCAGAATGTTATATTTGGCAACACTATTTTACTTATCTAGCAAGTGTAAATCTCTAGAGCCAAGAGATAGCTTGGCCAAGAGATAGAGTCACAGAAGCATTCAGCATAGAAACATACCCTTTGGTCCAACTCGCCTACGCCAACCAGACATTCCAATCTGACTCAGTCCCATTTGCTAGCATTTGACCCATGTCCTTCTAAACCATTCCTATTCATGTACCCATCTAGATGCCTTTTAAATGTTGTAACTGTACCCACCTCCACCACTTCCTCTGGCAGCTTGTTCTAAACATGCACCCTGTGTGTGAAAAATTTGCCCCTCAGGTCCCTTTCAACTCTTTCCTCTCTCATCTTAAACCCATGCTCTTGAGTTTTGGAATCCCTCACCCTAGGAAAAAGAGCTTGTCTATTCAACCTTCATGATTTTACCAACCTTTATACGATCACCCCTCAGCCTCTGACGCTCCAGGGAAAAAAGCCCCAGCCGATTCAGCCTCTCTCTATATCCCAAACTCTTCAGTCCTGGCAACATCCTTGTAAATCTTTTCTGCACCCTCTCAAGTTTAACAATGTCCTTCCTTTGGAGGACAACCAGAATTGTATGCAGTATTCTAAAAGTGGCCTTACCTCTGTCCTGCACAGTTGCAGCATGATGTCCCAACGCCTTTTCACAATGTTCTCACCAATGAAAGCAAGTTTGCCAAATGCCTTCTTCACCACCCTGTCTACCTGCAACTCCACTTACAAGGAACTATGCACCTGCACCCCTAGACCTCTTTGTTCAGTAACACTCCCCAGGGGCCTACCATTAACTGTATAAGTCCTGCCCTGGTTTGCTTACCAAAATGCAACACCCCACATTTATCTAAATTAAAATCTATCTGCCATTCCTCAGCCCATTGGCCCATTGTACACTGAGATAATCTCCTTCACTGTCTACTACACCATCTATTTGCTATGAAATACTATGGGGTATCGTGAAGATGTTGTAAAGGTGCTTTATAAATGTAAATGTATTTGCACATCAAAAAGGAAAAATTATTGCTCATGGGAGCTAAAATGAAAGAGGGAATCTGGCATAAACAAATAGAAGATACATGAAAAGAATGACTCTGGAAAAACAAAAATAACGCCAACTTTAAAAGTCAAGCTCAAAAAATAAGTGAGTCACATTAGCTCAACTCACTGGGTTCGTGCCAATCATATCAAAGTAGCAATTTTTGGCTTCCAGTCTGTTGATTCATATTCCTTGTAATTAGATTCCCCACATTCCTTACCTCCCCCCAATAAAAAAAAAATCTAATTTACCTACATTGATACAATCAGTGAAGCATTAATTGACCCTAGTATAAAGATTGATTGACAATATCCACTGTCATAATAAACACTCTTAAGAACTGGTGGGCATTGCAGCTCGGATTGTAACATTACCCGAATGATGATGTTTTGATTTGATTTTGACAAGTTTCTGCTTCAGTTCTGAAAGTTTGCATTGACTGTTTCATTTGTTTTTGTCCAACAGGTTTATTTGTGATTTCAAACAAACCTGTTGGACTATAACCTGGCGTCGTGTGACTTCTGACTTTGTCCACCCCGTCCAACACCGGCGCCTCCACATTATGATTTGTTTTCATTACAGAGCACCACCAGGGGCTGTCTGACCTGATTATTGTCTTGTTTAAAAAGAGATGAGACTGATTTAATCCATGTCTCGAGATAATTAAACAGTGTCGACAGAACAATTGGTTCAAAGAACAATAATACGCCATTCAGTTCATAATGCCTGCCCACCCACAGTTTGTTAGCTTTTCAGTTTTGTAGCTTCAGTTCCCTGTCACAGCTCTCTGTCCCATTATAATCCAAGTTCTGTATTCCTCTTCTTTTATCTTATGCACTTCTTGCTAAGTGCAAGCTTAGTGAAGTGATTCTTGCCATGAGGCTGAGTGAACTGTTTCGCGGTATCTTACCAAACTCATCACAATAACTTGCATTTCAGCCCGTATGTCGAGGATCACTTCTGATTGCCACCCCATCGTACCATGTACCATTCCAGGAACAATTTGCTACTCAACGGAGATAATGGAATTGACCAGTGTCCCTGGTGCTGGCATGATACCTAAAAGGCCGTTGAAAGCTTGGACAAACACTGTCAGTCAGAGCTTTCCAGAATGGTTCCCAACATTTGCCCTGGACACAACAGACACGAGGAAGTTGGTGTCCCACTTTTTTGGGAAGGGACTTGGAGCTCCTACTGGAAATGTTGGTGCACAAACAGGGCATTCTCTTCCCCCCAGGCTAGCAGAGAAGGCTATGCCATCAGAGCGTCCTGACAGCCTGCTCCAAGGTTGCCACTCTGCTGAGCACAGCCTCAGCCATGTGGAGGAATGGCCGACGCTGTAGGAAGAAGGTCAGTGCCCTTCTCTACTCTGCCAGCATGAGTTCCTCACACTCACTCTGTTACTGGGCCCACCTCTCACCAAGGCTCATGCTCTACCACTGTTACTAATACAGCAAATTTTTTATTAACCAGTACCTAGGGGACCAGGAGAGTACCGGTTGATCAATTATTACGGATAATCAACAGGTCCACATAATCAATATACGCTAAGTAGTAAAAATGTAATGCAGGGGGGTACACACATCACTGTCATACTTTATTTACAGCATTAATCACTTAAATAATAATACAATTTTGCCTTAAATAAACATTGCCCGCACAAAGCCTTCTCGCTTGCACCCTCAGCTGACCACTTGAACATTGCGATAATTGAGGAGAAATTGACTCAAAGTTGCATCAATTGTTGATATTTCATGCGGCCATTCAATTGAACAGGAAGTGTACTTACATTGAGGTAAATAAATTATAAACCATAATACCTGGTCAGAATAAAACAGTAAACTTCGCAGTCTATAATGTCTGCTGGTTTATTGACAGTACCAGTTGACAAGGCGCTAGTTAAAACAAAGTTTGCTATACCTTCAACAACTTCCTGACTTGTCATCACCCATCCCAACCTGTGACACTACTAACCCTGCACACCCTTTAGGCTGCTTGCTCACTCACACAGAAACCTGAACCAATAATAATTGCTGTGTCACCCACTTTCATCTTCCATATTATCTGACTCTGTTTCATTCCAGAAGAAAAACAGCCCACATCTCCATCATTTGGCTCCTTGCTTTTTATGAGTGTAGGATCGTAACTCTGACCAGGCTGACACTGGTATCACCGGTTGCCCTTGACTTATTATTGCAGGATCCCCTGAGCAAAGGTCAACTCCATGAATGGACTAGAGACTGTTGACGACCATGTCATTTCACACAAACCATGGTTAGCCACTAACAATTTCCATTAGCAGCTATTCATTCTCCTAAGCTGACTGTTATCCAATCCTTTGTCTGTCCAACTGTCCTTCTCTCTCTTTGGGCTCCTTACCCCTTCCCCGACAAACTATCTTCTGCATAAAACCAACTTTTCTCCTAGCTGTCATCAGTTCTGGGAAGGTTCATTGGACCTGAACCGTTAACTGATTTCTCTCCGCAGATGCTGCCAGACCTGCTGAACCTTTCCAGCATTTTATGCTTTTTGTTTGTGATGCACATTTTTTACATGTTTCTCATTTTTATTTGAACCTTTTTAGATTTTAGTTTACTGTTTTCTATGTAATTGCCTTTGAATTTTTTTCTCACCATAAAAATTCAGCTTCAAATCTTTAATTTTGCTTCTTTCTTCTTTTTTATGGCCTGCTGCCTATTTTAGATATTCATGCAAATGTAAAAAAAAAATGAGCTTTCATATGCTGAAAATTAGCTTTACTGATGTGAGCATATGATTTTTGTATTATGCTCTCCTAATTTCTCTCTTTTGCCTTTCCTTTTCAATTAATTTCGTTTTCCATTTGTTAGACGCAGTTGGATAATTTGACGTAGGCTTAACGCATGTGTGTAATTCATCCAGCCCTGCACCTTGTTGTCTCGGATTCTCCAGCATCTGCAGTTCCTACTATCTCTATGTAATAATAATGCCTGTTTTAGTTGGTTACTTACATTAAAAGCTCTTTGTGACTTTTAACTTCCCAGTCAAATTGATTGGTTTTCACCAGATCAAAAAATTCTTCTCTCCTCCTAAAAAAAAAGTTAATTTTAGCAGCATGAGATTAAGTTTAATACATATTCCCTTCTTTCCCCTCATGTTACTGTCCAGCAAAGCAGATATTTATTTACATCACCTAGGTGTTAGTCTGGTGGAGCATATTGTCTATCATTGATGGGCTCTATAAAGAACGGATGATTCATTATGGAGGAATACCAGCAAGGTTGTGAAGATGAAAATCCAACCTTGGGATTGACCTTCTACTAGAATGCATTCTATACTCAGATATACGTCTCCACCAATACCATCAGCTATTTGATCACCAGCGCTTTCTGAATTTGGTATCAAGTTATGGTTGAACTAGAATTTTCACTAATTTAATAAATTAATCCATTTTGTTAAGCTCCTTAATCAAGGAGCTACTCTTATATAAACCCTGGCTGAAGCAGAAACCAAGGGACAAATACTTTCTCCTTATCCTGAGTTTATGAAACTGAGGTGAGGAGGAATTTTTTTCACTCAGAGAGCGGTGAATCATAGGAATTCCCTACTGCAGCTGGTTTTGGGAACTTTATATTTGAGCATTTTCAAGGAAGCAACTGACATTTTTCTGGAGGCTAATGACCTCAAGGATCTGGAGATAGCTTGGGAAAGTGACATGGGAATAACAAAGGAATAGAAACAGAAGTAGGCCATCCAGCTCCTCAAGCCTGCTCTGTCATGCAATAGGATCATGGCAGATTTGTCATTCCTCACATCCACTTCCTTGTGTTTTCCCCATAGATCTTCTTTCTCCACTGATCAAAGAAATTTATCTATTTCAGCCTTAAATATTCACAAGGAAATTTGTCCTAAAGCTCTCTGTGACAAGCAGTTCCAAAGACTCCCAACATTCTGAGAAAAGAAATTCCTCCTCATCCCTTTCTTAAATTCAAGACTATGCCATCTGGTCCTAGACTCTCCCATGAGGGGAAACATCAGCAGCTGATCAGGATTGGTTTAATTGTATGACAGAACATATATGATGGGCTGAATGGTCTACTCATGTCCTTATGTTCCTCTCCATCTCGGTCTCCTAGAAGGGTCTAGGCCCGAAACGTCAGCCTTCCTGCTCCTATGATGCTGCTTGGCCTACTGTGTTCATCCAGCTCTACACCTTGTTATCTCAGATGCCAGTCTTCTGCTATTTCAATTCACTCCATGTGACTTTAAGTAATGACTGAAAACACTAGATACTGTGAAAGCTATAGGCCGTGAAAACATTGCAGCAACAGTATTGAAGCTCCAGAACTGGCCATGCCCCTGACAAAGCTGTTCAAGTATAATTATAACACTGGCATCTGTTTCACAATATAGAAAATTACCCAGGTGCCCTATCAGTCTATTCTTGAACATTAACAAAGTGATGGAAAGTACGACTGACAGTGACAAGAAGCATAACTTTATCAACAATAAGCTATTCAAAGACACTCAGTTTGAGTACTGGCAGGGCCACACAAGTGCCACGCAATGACCATCTCCAATAGGAGAGAAGTGAACCACTGCCTTTGATATCCAATGGCACTACCATCTCTGAAACACCCATTATAAATATCCTAGGAGTTGCCATTGATCAGAATAAATACAGGAACAACCATATCAATACTGTGGTAATAACAGCAGGTCAGAGACCTGAAATTTTGTGCAAGTATCTCACCTCTTCATTTCCCAAAGCCTTTCCATTATCTACAATGCATAAGACATGAGTATGATAGGATATTTTGCACTCACCTGGATGAGTGCCATTCCAACAACATTCAAAAATGTTTGATTCACATCACAACCACCATCTTGAATAATAACTACCTTCATCATGGCATCCATAAGATGCATTGCAGCAACTCACAAAGACTTTGACAACCCCTTTCGAGCCTGCAAACTCTACCAAGGACAAGGAAAGCAGACACATGGGAAAACTTTCACCTGCAAGTTCACTCCAAGCCACACACTATCCTGATTTGGAACTATATTGCTGTTCCATCACTGTTGTTGGCTCAAAATCTGGAAATTCACTTCCTAACAGCATTGTAGTTGCCCCTACCCATGCAGGACTACAGTGGTCGAAGACAATAGCGCAACACCACCTTCTCAAGGGAAATCAAAGTTGGCAATAAATGTTGACCCAGCTACCAACACCCACATCTCAAGAAAGAATAAATTTTAAAAATACTTTCAGCTATGTCCCCAAGCATTTGTCCAACTGTTTTAAATTTGTTTGAATCTCTGATAAAAGCCTCGTAACCACTGAAACATAGAAACATTGAAATTAGGAGTAGTCCTTCAAGCCTGCGTTGCCATTCAAAATGGATGATCATTATCTCAATTCCATATTCTCACTTTCTCTCCATAGACCTTGATGCCTTCAAATTTAAAAGCTTATCTAATTCATTGCTAAATTAAAGGCCTATTCCATGACCTGAGCACATGATTTATACTGACAATCCACTGTAATACAGATTGAATGCTACATTGTCAGAGGTATACATTCAACTGAAGGTTCCACCTATAATCAAGTGGACGTAAAAGATCCTTTAGCATTTGTCATAAAGTAGGGAGCTTGTATGGAATTGTGGTCAACATTCTACTCTCAACAAACATTGTTCAAAAGAGATTTACTGGCCATTCATTTCATTTATTCTTTGGGGACCTTCCTTTGTGCAAATTGTTGGTTTGCTTAATTGAATAACAGCAGTTATTGCACTCCAAATATCCTTAGCTGGATGTAAAGTGTTTCGGAATGTCATGAAGACGTAATAAATTACCATGTAAATGCAAGTACTTCTTTTGGAATACCTAGAAAACCAGAGTTTAATAAGTCGAGGTATTATTACCACCTAAAATAATAATTCATAAATTATCATTGTGAGGAAAACTGGCAGCTTAATCTGAATGGATTATCAGGCAGTATTGAATTTCATTACATTTGCCAATGTAAAATGTGAACCATTTCTCCTCTTCTGTTACATGTAACATGTGTATGAGCTTTGCAGTTTAATTTCAGCACTTCAGTTTTAAAATGTCAACATTGCAAGACTGAACTTCAGAACTGACATGTCTCTGTCTTCAGTACTTACTTTATGTAGATTGCTAAATCTGTGGCTAAAATGGCTTGCTCAATCATTTTCAGTGTCATTTTATACTCATCCAGAGAAAGGCCACTCAGAATTTGGTTTCCCTGGAGGAAAATTCACAATTCACACACATTCACAAAATGTTAATTAATTACATATTAATATATCTGGCTTTTAATTATTATCCATGCTTTTCATGCTTGATTTGGTTAGGAGTTGTGATTCAAGTTAGTATCTCTGACATAACGATGATTATTAATAATGAAAATAATAATAATGAGTTTTAAACCTTGGACACTGATTAAACCCCAACTATAACAATGATCAGTCTTCACCGGCCACGTGATAACAATGTTTACTCATGAAATGGAAACAGCACATCATAAATATCACATGTATCAGTAGATAAATAGGAACCCAAAAATTGTTATGCTGGATTGCTAATTATTTTGCGATATTTGAACACCAGGGAACCAAATATTTTTGTCAGTCTACAACCACTAGATGGTTTGTATTCATAAGGATGCTCAAAATTATCCTGGGCTGAACAACATGTCTGGATTCTCAGATTTGCTGGGATCCAAAGCGTATATTGCTAGGCCAACATTACACAAAGTAGAAGTGATTGGCTTAATACTTGCCACAGGCAACTAGATTAAGGTTGGAGCAGAAATAGTATTTATGCTTTAATTTAAAAATTAAAAATGTCTTTTAACTGTTCCAGGTTTTCTCCTAGAATAAGTAAGGCTTACAATATAGATGCTTGATTTAAAGATCTTTATGACTCTTAGTTTTCCAAAATAATTTTGTTAGTTGCATAGTAACAATGATTTCTCTGTCTGGTGTCATATAAACTGTATTCCCAATGATTTTTTTATTGCTGTGCATATATATTTTTAACATTCTGACACCGACAGCATACTGTAATTGCGAAAATATTATTTGCAAAGTTTCCCTCACCCAACTTCAAGACGCATACTAACACAATTTCCGTACATCCAAAAAATTTTCAAAATGTTATGCATTGTAAGGAAAAATACCGTTTTGAGTGAATGTTTAGGCCAGTTTTGTAAATTTATTACTGACTGAAACTCTTTTAGGCATTTTACATCTTGTGTTAAACTCAACTTCCTACACCATAATGATTTCCAAACATAGCAAAGTAAATGTCTTCATGTCTTCCAATAAAAGTAAAGAATTTGCAGAATTCACTCAAGGCACAATAACAGAATGTAGACAAATTCTGAAAATAAATCGATGGCCCTTGCACTTTTTGAGTATCAATATTATTAATTAGAATAAAGCAGTAAAAAGCAGTCAGTCACTTACAGGAGAGTTGAGTATCATGACACATTGATCAAAGTGATGATGTTCCATCATGGAGTGACAGTAAAGTTGAGCCAGAGGGTGCTCACTCCTACACAAAGGCAATCAGGCAAAAGAGTCTTATATCAATACTTCCACATTTTTCACTAACAGAAATCACTACGAATGATAATGTGTTAAATTGGCTGTTTCTGTAAACGTTTCACAGTTGAAGCATATTGTACTCCTCAACATCTAGACGGAAGGCCAGCAGGAATGATATGGTCACTAGCCATTGTCTATAGCACTGCTGAGCAAGGGAAGGAAAACAATTAAACTGCAGGATGAAAGAGACCTCATGGATTAAAAAGCAATGGCAGAGACTCACATTTAGAAAATTGCAAGGTAAATACAGCGATATGTAAACATATATTACACATACCAACAACTCAATGAGGCACTCATACCTCATAGTCATGGAAGTTGTAGGTTCAAGTTCCACTACAGAGGCAGAGCACAAAAGCCAGGCTGAATTTTCAATCCAATACTGAGCAATAGCTTTACTGATGAAGATGCCATTGTTCAGATAGGATGCTAAGATCTCATTTGTCCTCTGAGGTGGACAAGAATATTCTTGACACTATAGGGAGTTCACAAAGTGTCCAAGCAATATACATCTCTTAATTAACAGCTAATACAAATTGTCCACTCATTGATATTATTGTTTTTTGGGGACCTTGCTGTATATATACATAACATGAACACTTCAGAAGTACTTCGTTGGCTGTAAAATATTTACATTATTCTGAGATCATGAAAGGTGTGATACCAGTGCAAGTTCATTCTTTTCCTTTAATCAACCCAAGTCTCAGAGTCCCAGCTGTGATATTCATGCTTTACATATAGGTGTGATAAGAATAGTGACCTTCTTGGTAAGCTCAGGGAGTAGGCCATAAGACCATAAGACCATAAGACCATAAGACATAGGAACAGAATTAGGCCATTCAGCCCACAGAGTCTGCTCTGCATTCAATCATGGCTGAAATGTTTCTCAACTCCATTCTCCTGCCTTTTCCCTGTAACCTTTAAGAACCTATCTAACTATCTCTGTCTTAAATACACCCAATGACTTGGTCTCCATAGCCTTCTGCGGCAATGAGTTCCACAGATTCATCACCCTCTGGCTGAAGAAGTTCCTTCCCATCTTACTTCTAAAGGGTCATCCTTTCACTGTGAGGCTGTGACCTCAGGTCACAATCTCTCCTACTAATGGAACCATCTCCGTACATTGTATTTCTATAGTACAAGCTCTACAAATTAATACATAGATAAATATTGATAAATAGAGTCATATAGCTGTACTGCATGGAAGCAGACCCTTCAGTCTAACTCGTCCATGCAGATATCCTAAATTCATCTTGTCCCATTCACCAGCATTTGGCCCATATCCCTCTAAACCCTTCCTATTCATATAACATTTATAAGGCATCTGGATGTGTATAATTGTACCAGCCTCCACCACTTCCTCTGGCAGCTCATTCCATATATGCACCAGCCACTGTGTGAAAAAGTTGTCCCTTAGGTCCCTTGTATACCTTTCTCCTCTCACCTTAAAGCTATGCCCTCTAGTTTTGGACTCCCCTTCCCCTGGACCTTGCCTATTCATCTTGTCCATGCCCCTCATGATTTTATAAACTTCTATAAGGTCACCCCCCAGCCTCAATGTTCCAAGGAAAATAGCCCCAGCCTATTCAGCCTCTCCCAATACCTCAAACCCTCCAACCCGAGCAATATCCTTGTAAATCTTTTCTGAACCCTTTCAAGCTTCACAGCATCCTTATATCATCATTCATTACTTTCCAGTGATCAATTGGTATTATCTCTTGCAAACTGCACAGCAATTCAACCTTTCACAGGGATGTCACAACAGGCTGGATGGAGTTCACTGACCATTAACGTTCACCATCGAGTCCAGGACATGACAAATCAATTGAAAAATAAAACTTGTAGAGCAACAAAAGCAATGATTTGCATTTTTAAAAGGTCTTTAACATAGCAAGACATCCCAATGTGGTTCACAGAAATGTTTTCTATTGCTTGAATAACTCAACTCCAGACTCTCCAAAGCGCATCTGTCCATCAACTACAATGCACAAGGTAGGAGTGTGATAGAATATTCCCCACTTGCCTGGATGTGTGCAGCTCCTACAACACTCAAGAAGCTTGATACCTTCCAGAATAAAGCAGCCCGTTTGGCTGGCACCACATCCACAAACATTTACTACACCCACCAGTGACACTCAATAGCAGCAGTATGAACCAGCTAAAAGACACACTGCAAAAATTTGCCAAGGCTCCTTAGGCAGCACTTTCCAAACCCATGATCATTAACCTCTAGAAGACAAGGGCAGTAGATGTATGGGAGCACCACCATGGGAGCAAATTCCTCTCCAAGCCACTTAACATTCTGGCTTGGAAATATATCACCGTTCCTTTAACGTTGTTGGGTTAAAATCCTGGCCCTTCCACCTAATAGCATTGTGAGTACATTTACACCAAATGCGGACTGCAGCGGTTCAAGAAGGCAGCTCACCGACACTGTCACTTGGGCTGGGCAATAAATGTTGATCCAGCCTGTGATGCCCACATCTCATGAATGAATGAGAAAAAGTATAAGGCAGACAAAGCAATATCAGCACAGGTAGCCAAAAGCTCTGCCAAAGAGAAAGGAGTATTTTAGAAGAGGAGAAAGAGGTAAAGAGATCGGGCAATTTAGGTAACACATTCCAGAGCTTCGGGTCTAAATAACTGAGGGCACAACAACTAATTGGCCAAGTAATGGAAGTTGGAGATGATCAATAGGCCAGGAGATCTCAGCGGACTGCAGAATTAGAGGAATTTACAGAGGTAGCAAGGCCATGAATCTATTTGAAAATCACAGGGAAAGTGCATTCAAATACCAAGCCACATCCATACAACGATAGCATCAATAACTAGTAATATATCGCATCCAAAGTATGCAAAAGGCTCATACCTCTTTATGAAAGCATTGTTCACCCCTCTGTGGTCCAGATCATGGCTCAGGGTTGCTATAATGAGGGCTAAAATCTCCAGGTCTGTTAACTTGTTCTGTACCAACAGATGAAAACAATGGAAATATGTAATTCTCAATACTCAGACTACTTAACATTTGTAAGGTCAGGTAGAATCTGAACAAGAGGATGAGGTAACAAAAACAGCCTACAGCATTGTGATTTTTTTTAATCCAGCCAGTAGTTAGGGGTTTTGAATGCACTGCCTTGGAATGCGATGGAGGTACTTGCATTTGTGGATTTGAAAATGGAATTAGATAAGCCCCTTAGGGGAAAAATAGTTGCAGGGATACGGAGAAAGGGTGGTGAAATTGCATCAAATTAATTGCTCTTGGTGTGGACCTTACACAGATTCGATAGGTTGAATGGCCTCACAATGCTGTATCAATTCTATGAGTATACTCCTGGATTTTGAGGTTGGTTGGCTCGCCGAGCTGGTTTGTTGTCCCGGGAGTACAAGAGTACATGAACACCAACTGGCTACAAAAAGACACGACCAATACTCGCTCATCTCAATCCACATGGACAAGGAGAACCACGGCTTCGACTGGGACAGCACCAAGATCCTGGGACAAGCTAGGCAGAGACAAGCACGAGAATTCCTGGAAGCATGGCACTCCACGAAGCAGGCTATTAATAAACACATTGAACTCGACCCCATATACATTTAACTACGGAGGAAACCCGGAAGTGAGGCAATCCATTGCAATGGACACCGGAGTTTAAAAACCAGGCGGGAAAACACACCGATGCTTCATCAGAGGCCGCACTGAGGATGTTACCAAGCACGGTAATGAAACGTCTGCGAAACAAGAAACCAGCTCGGCGAGCCAACCAACCTCAACACCCACAACCCGAGCTACAGATCTACTCCAAAACTCCTGGATTCTTTAATGAAAATCAGGATGGTTTTACAAAGGGCAGCACCTATGTCTGAAGTTGAAATTTCACTCCAATTTCCCCTGACTCACTGCAAACTACGCCACGGGAAGTTTTACTTAATGGTAAAATAAGCTCAGGAGGTGTGATGGACTACAACCTGCCCTTTCATTTCGAGAATATAAAAACATGGGAACAGGAGTGGTCTATTCAACCTGTTGAGCCTACTTTGCTACTTAACATGACCATGACTGATCAAACATTTCAAAAGTCTTTTACCCACACTATCACTATAACCGTTTATGGTGTTGTTAATCAGAAATCTATCATTTTTATCTTTAAACATAAACAAAGATTGAGCCATCTCAGCCTCCCGGGGTAGAGAATTCCAAAGATTCACAACCCTCCAAATAAAAAAAACATCTCCTCATCTCAGTCCTCAATTGCATCCCTTTTCAAAACTGGTATCTCCTGGTTCTAGACTACCCAACCAGGGGAAACACCTAAGCGACATTTACCCTGTCTATCTCTTTATAGTTTTCAATGATTGATTGATTAATTGATTTATTTATTGTCACAGGATCATCTTCCATTCTCAAAATTTTAGAGGATACAGGCCCAGTTTGCACAAGTCTCTCATCATGGGACAGTCCCTCCATCCTGGGGGCATATCTGGTGACCATTTGTTGTACTTCATCTATGGCAATTGTATCCTTTCTGAGGTAAGGAGACCAAAACTTCACATAGTGAACTTCACACAGTTTTCCTGGTGTGGTCTAACCCAGCTCCCATACAACTGAAGCACAACTTCACTCAAATCCTTTTGTGATAAAAGCTAACATTCCAGGATCTGCATTTGAATCTAGCATAATGAGATGAATGGTACAGTTCCACAATTAATGCAAGGATTCCACCAAAGCATGTTTAGAGAGTTTCAAACTAATAGCCACAGTAAAGTCAGGGCCAAGACACTGTCAGCTTTCCAAATTAATTGTCAGTCATTTTAGTACCATCAGTAACCAAACACACGGCAAGCATGAGAAAGGAAATGTTACACTGGCGCAGTAGAAGGTGCTATCTTGTGATTACCAAAATGATCATTTCTGCAGAGGGAAACCATTATGTATTATGTGCCTGATGAGGCAATCAGGAGGGTAGTCAAAAGGAGAAAACACTGGATAAATTTTGAAAAGTAACAAGTTCACAACAAATTTTCAAACCATGTGAACACTCCTGTAATGGCAGAATGAAACCACCACATTCTTCACCTCATTTAACTCCAACTACTAATAAGTATACTCTACAAAATTTATTTTAATTCCAAGTTTAAAAAAATTACTGAAAGGAACAAAGCAATTTATACACATAACAAATTAACACGTAAAAATCAAAGCACACATGACAATGAAGGATATCCTATTCTATCGAGGTGGTGTCCTGACACGGACAGAGAACTGGTTGGCAGACAGGAAACAAAGACAAGGAATACATTTTTTTCCAAGTGGCAGCCACTGACTAGTGTGGTATTGCAGGAGTCAGCGCTTGAACTCCAGATATTCATCCTACATATGAATGATTTAGATGAAGGAACAAAGTGTAATATCTTTTAAGTTTGCAGATGATACAAAACTAGATGGGAGGGTCAACCATGAGGAGGATGCAGAGATGTTTCAAAGTGATTTGGACAAGCTGAGAAAAGGAGCAAACACACTGCAGATGAAGTATCATATGGATTAATGTGAGGTTACCCACTTCAATAGGAAAAACAGGAAGGCAGATTATTATCTGAATGGTGATAGATTGGGAAAGAGGGAGGTGCAACAAGACCTGGGAGTCCTTGTAGATCAGTCACTGAAAGTAAACATGTGGGTGCAGCAGGCGGTGAATGAGGCTATTAGTGTGACCTTCATTGTGTTGTTTCAAATATAGGAGCAGGGCTTTGCTGAGATCATACCTGGAGTATTGTGTGTAGTTTCGTCTTTTCATCTGAGAAAGAATGTTCTAGCTATGGAGGGAGTGCAACAAAAGTTTACCAGACTGATTCCTGAGATGGCAGGACTGATGTATGAAGAAAGATATGATTGGTGAGGACTACATTCACTGGAATTCAGAAAAATGAGGGATGATCTAATAGAAACCTATAAAAATTGAACAGGGTTAGACAGGGTAAACACAAGAAGGATGTTCCCAATGACCAGGGAGTCCAGAACCAGGGGTGACATTCTAAGGATACTGAATAGGCCATTTAGGACAGAGATGAAGAATTTTTTTTCATCTAGAGAGTGGTGAGTCTGTGGAATTCTCTTCCACAGAAAGGGATTGAGGCCAAAAGATTAACAGTTTCCAAGAAGAGGTTTAACAGAGATCTTAGACCGAAAGTAATCAAAGGGTATTGAGAGTATGTGGGAACAGGGTGCTGAGCTGGGGATCAGTCATGATCATATTGAATGGCAAAGCAAGCTTAACGGCCAAATAGCCTACTCCTGCTCCTGTTGTCTATTTTTCTATAATTTATATTATTGACTTAGATGTACATCTAATTGATGGATACAAATAACAAGGCAAATCAAACATGTTTATTTAAATCAGTATTAGTTAAGGTTTTTAACAATTTTATGGAAAATCTAACATTAAATTATCCAAGGGTTGTTATTCTGGCTGTTAGATCAGCAATATTGTAGCTACAGATGTTCTCCAGTGCAGCTGAATACAGTTACAGCATAGTGTGTAACATGTATAGAAAAGCAGGGATCTAAACAATAATCAACATAAATGAAGAAGTCAAAAAGTAAAATGACCAGCAACGAACCTGAATTTTGCCAGATTTCAGCACAGCAAACATGCATTGAGCAGTATTAAATGCATGTCTCCAATTGTGATATGCTACATGTCTTCGATAATTTTTTTTAACACTTAAAATCCAGCGGCAAAGAACCTGTAACAGGAAAAGATCAAAGAGTTATGCAATTATCCATGCACATCTTGGATCCACTCAGGCTGATAATGAAGATGTCCCTCTCTGTCCATTTTTAGTTTAGCAGCTTACAAGTAACTGCTTAGCAGAGATGTTGTTAAAATATAACATGTTAAAAATATTGAATTCCTCTTCCAGCCATTTTGGCGATGTCAGGCACACTGCATACTTCCAGTTCATGTTGTCAGAGTAGGCCAGATTATGATGTCTATTGTCTTGCTGCTTTAAAAACTGCATTTGTTAATGAGCCAAGCACCAAGATGACATTGCATGACAAACAGCCATGAGTAGTCCAGGCAGTAGCTTGCTAAACTAAGGATCCGAATATAAGTTGCTCTATAACTGCAAATGATCAATTTATTAAATAAACCTGTTTGAGATTTTCAATTAAGTTGAACCAAAGCTATTTACCAATCCAGTATGAGAGTATTAATTCTGTGTTTGGGAACACAATACAGGAGTACAATGTGGTCATCAGCAATGATGTTTCATAGAAACGAAGGCATGGACAGGCAGTGCCTAAGCGATCTCAATAATCTGTTGGAGAACAGATTGCTGGACTATTGTGACACCTGGCTAGCTCCTTTGAGCATTCATGCCCACAGCCACAATAACAGCTGTCTGGTAAAAGGGTACAGATTCCTTCAAAATTTATTTTTTAAGAAATGCAAAGTGAAATATACTTCAAAACGTTCTTTTCCAGAGCCAAAACAACCTCTTGCATTAGCAAGAATATATTTTATTCAATAGAACTCTATTCTTTCAAACTAATTAGTAGTTTGTATATTTTTCACTTACTGGATAAAAATATTGAAGCATGTGTTTGTGTTCATAAAGGTTACTCACGCTTAATTTAAGTTTATAGAATTCATAATTTGCAATTGTTGCAGATTCTACAAACCCCACTTTACCTCGTATTTCATCTGGAAGTTCTGTAAAAAATTCAGATCCTTGAACATTCGGATGGCAGCCAGCGTCGTTTCAACTTCAGTCAGGTCAAAATCACTGAAGCTAAAATCGAGCAGCTTCAGTGAATGAGCAGAAGGGACAGTCATAGCCTGAAAAATAGTGAACGTGATAAAAATGCTAATGATCACAGTTAAAGATTTACTGGATTGTTTCCACTTCAATGGGCAATTCTAATTTGTAAGTAATGATTGAACAAAGGCAGCTTACCTCGTGACACAAGGTTGTACTTGAGACACATTAAAGTGGAGGTGGGCAGTTTCAGTTTGTCAAATATGCAGAGAGTAGATAACAACAGCAAGAATTGGAAACTTGTACTCAGCCCATCTCCAACATGTCCACATCAGTTTAAATGGAAATGAGTTTAGATATACAAACATAAATCCCTCTAGAGAGGTAGGTTGGTGATCCTACTATTTAAATGAACGATATTTAAAGGCATTTTCACTGTTATTGGATTTAATAGCTTCAGTCTGCCACTGTAACAGGGGTGAGGTTGTTGTCAGAAATCTGAAAATTAACTTCAGCTCAGTGTCCTTTCTCAGTCCACTCTTGGGAAAGACTTAGTAACAGTACCTGTTGGTCAGAAACTTAATTCTATATTTTGGAAGTCTTCACATGGCGAACATCAGGTTATCCGATGCCATGGCTGCATTAAGATCAGAATCTAAGTCGGGCAATCAGCATTTGCAGAAACAAGGGCTTGCTATCGTGGCAGCTGAGAAAAGATAATCGACATGGTAGCAGCAGAGGCACTGAGGACATTGAGAGGCACTATCCATGTAAGCAGGTGCACAGACAGAAATAAAAACATAAAATAATGGAAAAACTCATCAGGTCTGAGAGCATTTACGGACAGAGAATATTCCAGGCAAATTTGAGTTGGATTATCTGGGAGTTGTCATGAGGCTTCATATTATGCAGACTAAGTCTTGACCTATTCATGGGAAGTACTCTTAAGGGATAGCTGGTATCCAACAAACGATCCCTTCTCCAAACATAGTGATGTCACACTGAGGAATTCCATCAATGAATGACAACTATATGTAAACCACAAGGCTCATCGTTAACATGTTCATGATGCACTGGGATGTACCCTTCACTACTCATCAGTGTGGTATCTATTCTAATTGGTGTGTGCTACATTCTGCACAGCAGAGTGCACCTCTGAGGACTAGAGGTGGAGGAAGAATAAGGCGGTCTCCACACAGCATCTGGTAGTGATCCTGTTGGAAAGGAAGAGAAGTATGAAGAGGAAAGTGAGGACGTGACATCAGTTAGCCACATTGATGCTTAGATGCCTCAGTACTGAACTAGCTTAAGGGATCAGCGAGTCATTCACGGAGATAGCACGAACTGCAGATGCTGGAGTCAGAGATAACAAAGTGTGAAGCTGGAGGAACACAGCAGGCCAGGCAGCAAGAGAGCAACAGGAAAGCTGACGGTTCGGGTCATGATTCTTCTTCAGAAAAAAGAAGGGTCCCGATCCGAAACATCATCTTTCCTGCTTCTCTGATGCTGTCTGGCCTGCTGTGTTCCTCCAGCTTCACACTTTGTTATCTGTTATAGCTAGTCATTCACACTAGGTTAAAGTAAATGTCATATCCCTTTCACAGTCCCCTTCCCCATGGCTGACACAAAGCAGTCCTGCAACAAAGTGTCCATTCATTACACATCCATCAACTGAGCTTTCCGAACTTATTTCTTCATAATTTTCAATAAGCACCTGTAAGACAAATTGATACCAAGCAGGCAATGCAGGGTTCTGGGTTGCACTCAGTAATTTTCTGATTTTAGATCGTTCAAATTACCCAAGGTCCCTGGTTCTACACACTGGACTTATGTAGGGAATGTGAAATGAAGAAGACAGTAGACAGGTGTTTCATGGCAAAAGAATCTCTGTGTTTATTTAAATACAAAAAAACTGTAAATGTAGTGTAAGAAATGCAGGTAAACACAATAGACAGGGAAATTGACACAATCAGCTACATAGGGGACAGCAATACCATTAAATACGCTATTAGCTAGATTAAACATGATTGGAATCTAAAAACAAAAGTTTCAATTACAGAAACTTTAATCAGCATTCCTACCCCTGGGGTCCTAATGCACTCTCACCACCCACCTTTGCCTTCCGGCTAGCTGGATTGGAAACTTTGGGTCTCGGGAGTTTCGGCTCACCACTGAGGAAAACACGATTTTGAAGTACAGCTGGCTGTTCCCGCTTGCCGTACCCAGAGCCTGGATGAAGACTTCAGGCTGTGTAGGCTTTTCAGTTTGGGTCCTGTCCATTGATGCAGTAAGGTGCATAGTGGATCCATCGGGTAAGTACTTGGTTTTCCTTACTTTCTGCTGATTTTGCAAGCCCGGTTTTCACCTCAGGATGTGTCTGAGGCCCTGTCAGGTCAGTGGTTTTCGGAGTTTGTTAGTTCTTGTGTTTGCTGGTCGTTGTCAGTTGCCATTGGCTCCCCTGGTTCAGAATAGGCCTGCATCAGTAGCTCTTGGAATTGCTGTGGGGATCCCCTTTCTGGAGATAACTGTTGGAAATAGCTGCTGGAATAAGCGGTTGGAATTCTTCTTCTGGAGGTAGCTCTTTGGAACGTTCCTGGGGATAGATCTTTGGAACACTTTCTCAGGTGAGATTGGGACTGTAGTTATACTGATTGTGGGCCCCTTATTTTCACACCATATCTGTGTTTTCCATTGTGTTACTGACGTAACTTTTGAAGTCAATTGGTTTCCCTATCGTTAAGAGTATTTGTGAATGGATTTCCATTGAAGTTGAATGCCCGGTACCTCTGTGAATGGATTTCAATTGATGTTGAATGTTTGGGTATCTTTGTAGGGTACCTCTGTGCTAGGTAGTCTGAAGTGTAAAAGTTAGTTCTGGTCTAGAGTGTTAGGTTTGGTTGATTGTTCTCTTAGAGTGTAGGTGTAAGTTGGAATTCCAGGCTGAACAACAGTCCCAGACAGAAATCATTCTGGCTCTGTTGTGTGTTTGCAGCCTGAGCCCAAGATTTTGTCCAGTATTTTAGATATGGGAAAAGTCCAGGGTCTTGTCCAGTATTTTAGATGATGCGGATTTTTGCACAACCTGACAGCAAGAATAAGTGTTACAAGAATGTGATTCAAATAATGCATTCTGTTTCATTTGAAGAAGAAGGGAAATGTAATAACTCTATTCTAAACATTAATTTAATGAATTAGAAAGCTGTACTCCTCCTTTTCCAGACTACTATGCTAGCTGGCATGGTAAACAGATCTCTATCCTTAGACACCAATTAATTACAGAATCAAGTTACATTAATGAGATGAAGTTGGAAATGTTTCTTAAATGAATTAAGTCCATACCTGCCATGACCAATGTCATGCAAACTCTGGAAATCATTCATATTAAATAGATTAGCAGATACCTTGGCCTTGGCTTTACAGTAACATACTCATCTGTACCTTAAATTTCCCTAGCACAATGGTAAAGATCAACTGCAGCTGAGCCATGAAAAGAATAATGGTAAACTGAGCAAGAATGACAAAATTCTACAGTGCAAAAACAGGCTATTTAGCCCATTGTACTTGTGCTAGATCGCCAAATGAGCATCTCACCTAGTGATGACAGTGAGGACTCCATTCAATGTGTTTCCACTTCTGACCCACTGCCCACCTATCAGGCTGTAGCTCATATATTACTTCACTTCCTGAAAGCTGAACCTGACGCAACATGGGCCCAGGTTAAGCTGTTTTAATAATGCTTTCATGAGCTCCAAAACCTGAAGAACATTAGCCATTTTAGCAGACAGAGCAGGGCTCTGAGCAGTCTGTAAGTACCCGCTGAAGCCATAGCGATTGCACTATGTAGGAATAATAGGAAAAGGAGAATAAGGCTTTCCAGTTGCACTCTTCCTCCATCTCTAGAGATATGCATGAGGATAAGAATGTCTTTTTGGATAAATTTCTATTGTCCATTTCCCTCACAAAAATTGTTCTTATTCATTATGTCCATTGTTGAGTGCTGGATGGCGGGAGGCCTTTCAATTTGTTTGATGTGAAGACGTGAATTGATAAAGGTCCAATTGCGGATGTTCAAGTGTGCTTGATAGTTGCAGAACTACTCCATGTCGATAGCATAGGGGAGTGAAAGAAATGTTGGGAAGAACAGTTGCCATTGTGTTTCCTGGGTTCAGTCACTCACTGAAGTAACCTAAATAAAGTTTTCATTCACAAGGATATCCCAAGCAGCAATGGGAGCAACTGAGAGTGCATCACCCTTAGCACCTTCTTCTTCCTCTTCTTTCATATCATCCTTCACTCTCTATGAGTTTTCCAATGTTGCTCTGAACTCTTGGCTTCTTTTTGCCATAAGTTCAAGCCTTGCTGTGTTGTGCAGACCACAGCAAAACACAAGCACTCTACGGACTCAGTTCTGAGGAAGGGTCACCGGGCCGAAAACGTTAACTCTGCTTTCTCCTCCACAGATGCTGCCAGACCTGCTGAGCTTTTCCAGCAACTTTGTTTTTGTTCCACTCTACGGACTCTGATTGGTACATATTGACAGTAACTCCAGATCTGACCAGGAACCTGAAAATCACCTTCAGCAAGTTTCAATCAAATATTTCATGATGATTAGACATTTATTGTAATGATGAACCATTAGACATCAGGTTTCTCATGAGAGCCAAGAGCCATATTTGAAGGGATTATTCCTTGCTGGTTAACAGCCACCTCTTTGGATCTGTTTCTGGGCTAATTTCGGAACTTAGATTGCTGCAAGATGAAAGAACCATGCCAGTTGCCTGGGACTCTTTCAGCTTAAATATCATTTTATTATTGCACACCAATATTGCATTTACGGAGGGGAGGGTTTTACATTTGGTCAATAATATTGGCTGTTTTGGGGGATGTGAGTTGCTGCTTGTGTGCAGACAATGATGCTCTGCAGCTGTGGGAGCAAGCCTCAGCCAAAATACCAAGCTACCAGACTACTTTCATCATAGGAAAAGTTCACGTTATTGCTGACTCTGACAAGCAAACCAAAAGCTTTATGCATTGTGGATCTTTGATGAGTAGACACTGTATATGACTGTAGCAGAGGCCTGGAAAGATCCAAACGCAAAACATTTGAAGGTTATGCCAATTTCGAGTGGTAACGAAAGGCCACAATCTAACATGACATCCTGAACCTCTTGTGAGATTGATGTTCAGACACATTGAGAAAGCTGAACTGCTGCTGTGGAGCCTGTGTTAAGGTAGTGCTGCCAGCAAGTCATACCTCTCTGTTGATTCCTTATCTGGTACTGCCCTCTCTCAGGTCCAGCGATAGGCCTATGACCAGAGGGCTACTGCTGCTGGAGTTGCTATTGGCCATATTATTTGACAGCTGAAATTCAATCTAATGCAGCATAAGCACTAAAAGATCAAATCTCCAAAGTGCTCAACAAAATTTTGAAATGTGGAAAGCAATTTCTCAGCAAACATACTGTGAAGAAACCCTTTCCTACTCAGCGCCAAGGAAGCAGCTTTGTGTACTGAATATTGATCATCAAACTTCCTTTGAGGTCAGTTCAACCTTTTCAAATGTCACCATATACTCACTTACTTTCACTGTCTTCTACAATTCCACCAATAGCACCCAGTGCTAACTTGGCAGCTCCTGGTTTAACTCTTCCACTGTCTTTGCATCATCTGATATCCAGTCTTAGACAAGGAGCAATTTCATTCAGTTAGACATTGGAGAGAGAAGCTATCACATTTGGCAAATTCTTTAACACTGCCATGACGCCATCGCCTTGCCCAGACATTGGAAATTACTAGTTGTGTGGGCACAGACTGTAATTATGAAAATTGAATGCTGAACTACATAAATTGTGAACAAAATATAAAATGAAAAGCTTTTTACCGCTGTTACCTGAAGCGCCTCAGTTTCATTTTCAGTGGCAGATGCATGATATGAAAGGACCTGAAAGAACATCAAAAGACATTTGGAACAATTTACTATTTCCTCTGTACAGTACCATTATTTATTGCTTGAAATTACTCTTGTTCTTATGAAGTTCATACCTCAGAAATGATGCTAAACTGACAGATTTCCCTGCATGATATTTGAAGGAAAAAAAAACGGTGCCTGCAATAATTGTTGCAACACCGAACCTTGAATTTTCAATTCAATAACAACAGATCGCTTAGAAATACTTTTCTACAATGTACAATTATAAAATGACACCGAAGGGGAAATCCATACTGTTCTGCACCATTATTTGGAAGGTTTCACTGTGGGCTACAATTCTGACTAAACACGTTAAAATCCTTCGAGGACCATATCTGAATACTGTAATGGAGAATGTCTGCAGTTTATTTGGCAACAGCGATTCACTCAGGTCATGGGCAGACAATTAAAAAAAATCATGGGAGGATGAAATGTAAGTGTTACATAGAATTTCATAGAGTTTACTGTACAGATGAACAGGTCATTTGACCCAACTGATCTGCATTTATGCTTGATATGAGATTCTCTCCTCCCTATTTCATCTATCCCTATTAATATATTCTTCTGTTTCTTTTTCCTCTTGCAGCTATCTAACTTTCCTTTAAATACGTCAATGGTATCTGCATCAATGATTCTTTCATTAGTAAATTCCCTATTTTAACTGCTTTCTGAATAAAGTATTTTCTCTTTATATGTTAGCCCCTTACCACTAGAAAACGGATCAGAAATGACTTATTCAGCTTGTTAAGAAGATTACAGTTCAATTTCATTTTGAAAAATAATGTTGGAAACTTTTGAGGATTAAGAACCCCAACATATAGGCATGTTCTGAGGAAGGGTCACCAAACCCAAAACGTTAACACTGACTTTTTTCTTCACAGATGCTGCCAGACTTGCTGAGCTTTTCTAGCAACTTCTGTTGTTGTTCATGATGGTAGACGAATTGCTTTCCTGGCTAGATTTGCAGAGGTCCAAATTTCAGGTGGGAATCTAGCATTCACAGTGCGTTGTTGGTCAAATTCTACAAGGGGTAAACTTGAGAGGTCAGGGGTTTATTGTGGACGTGGCAGACAGAATGGGTTGGATAGGTTCCATCCAGTCGGCGGCTTTGAATCATTCAACTGAGAAAAACTACAAGCAGTGTGATAAAGGCACTTAACTGATGGCTTCTGTGGGAGCCAAAAGGTTATTACTGAGTAGCTGTTGCTTGATAGCACTGTTGATGACACCTTCCATCACTTTACTGATGTTCGAGAATAGCCTGATGGGGCAGTTTGTGGCCAAATTAGATTTGTCCTGCTTGATATGTATGGGACATAGCAGGGCAATTTTCTAAATTGTTGGTTAGGTGCCAGTGTTGTTTACTGATGATTGTAAGATATCCAGCAGTGTCTGTAACTCCTCCGATACATAAGTAGCTCACATTCAGAAAGATCTGGACAAAATTCTGGCTTGCACTGACAAGTGGCAACAAAAATTCATGCCTCACAAGTGCCAGGGAATGACAATCTCCAAAAAGAGAGAATCCAACCATCTTCCCTTCCAGTTCAATGGCATGACCATTGCTGAATCTCCCACTGTCAACAACCTGGATGTTACCATTGACCAGAAACTGAACTCGGCCAGCCATATGAATACTGAGGGTATCAGAGCAGGTCAGAGGGTAGACATTCTGCAGTATGTTACTTATCTCTTTTCCCAAAAGCCTATCCACCATTGTCAAGGCACAAGTCAAAAGTGTGATGGATTATTCTCCATCTGCCTGACTGTTGCAGCCCTATCAACAATCAAGAAGCTCGACACCATCCAGGACTAAACATTCTAATTGACTGACACCTCATTCACAATCTTCAACATTCACTGTCTTCACTCCTGACACACAGTGGCAGCAATGTGTATCATCTACTACACTGCTATAATTCATCAAGTTTCCTCTGATGTGTGATTTGCAAACATGTGATTTCTACCTTCTAGAAGGACAAGGGCAGTGGATACATGGGAACACTACCACCTGGAAGTTGCCCTCCCACTCACTATCCTCACTTGAAACTATATCACCACTCCTTCACATTTGCTGGATCTGTCCCTACACCCCAAGGACTGTGGTGATCGAGGAAGGCAGCTCACCACCACCTTCTCCAGGGCAATTAAGGATTGGCAATAAGTGCTGCCAAGCCAACAACATGCACATTCCATGAACAAATTTCAAAAATGTGTTTATGCATGCCTGATTTTACAATTTCAATGGGTCTCTTATGGATCAAATGGCTCCCAAAGGGTTACCTATTTTCCTGGAACATGATCCAAAGTGGTACAGTATCTCTTCAAAAGGATTCCCTGTCTATCCAAAAGAAATGATCTAAGAACAGATTCTCTCTTAACCTGGTCTAATCTCAACATCCTAGGTCCATGGACTCCAAAATCTGATGTTATTGAAGTTTTTTGATCTTTTAAATGGTTGGGATCCATGCATGCACAAATTAGGGACTGCACTAATTTTGCTCCCATGAAAATGAGATGTAGGATCCAGGGACAGAAATTAGCAGCAAAGGAGATAGTCACTATTACAGCTAAAATCTGAACTTTGGGTTTCCCATGTGCAGCATGCAGAAACTGGTAGCTAACTTTGGCAACACACCTTTGGTAACATAGCTAATTCTCCACAAGGACTACTCAACTACAAAGGACTGGGGAGAGGAAGGTCAGTTGACATAGCATGCTGATCTGACAATCTGGAATTTTGACCTGTGGTGAAAATTACAAGCTACTCTTGTTCATCACTTACCTCCAGTGTCACAATCTGTTTTGCCATGGCCATTTCAACAGTTTCATACATCTGAGTGTTCTGTATGCCCAAGCCACAAAAAATGGCAAATGCTTCCAGAAACTGCTCATCGTTTTTATTAAAGGCACTGATTTTGTCAACGGTTTCACCAATTTTGTTCATCAACTGACAGACACCTGAAATGCATAAATGACGTACTGTAACCAATTAAAAGAAGGACTGATGGAAGATTTTACTGTTAGATCAGTTTTTGCGGGTATATAAGATAAAGTCCATGGACCAGAGTAACACATTAATAAATTAACATAGTGTCATAAACAGTGTTTGCACATTATTACTGACATCAGATTAACATATGCTACTGCTATGATAGATGCTTCTAATCGATTTAATCTGCATGAGTGACAAAGGTGAACTTTATGTAGCTCTATTCCTGACAGTTTTCATTTCATACCATTTGATGTCATTTGAGGACAGATTCAAGATTTCTACCATGGAATTTTAAGATTCGAATTGCTGTGGTGGGGAATTATTAATTGCCAGCTAACTTTCTCTGACCCATGAAGTGAGCAGCTCATAGCAGAAAATTGAGTGGACATGTTGGGTACCCTTTTGCCTGCCTGGTTCAATCTTTTGTAATCACAATGAAAGCTCTGATACAATCTGTGATGGTTCTCTTAGGCCATATCAATTGAGGATCAGTCACTTAAAGAAATGGTGTCACAAAGCAATATTCATGATTCCAGGAAAATAAAACAAAGAACTGCGGATGCTGGAGATCTGAATTACACAAAAACAGAAATTGCTGGAGAAACTTAGTAGGTCTATGGAGGGAGAAAAACAGGCTTAACATTTTGAGTCCGGTGATGATGCTGCTAGATCTGCTGAGTTTCTCCAGCAATTTCTATTTTGGTGCATTTCACAATTCCACTGTCAGCTATCTGATAATGATGCAAAATAAAAACAGAACAATAAATCCGATATAATTATTTCAGATTACTACAGTACCATGCTTACCACTAGTGACATTTTAACCTTCCCTTTGGCTGTTTCTTACATTGGTTTTACCTAAAGACTTGATCTCTGTGATGTCAACAGCTATTCGACTTTATAAATGGGATTGTTTTAGTCTAACTTGCCTGGTGGGAAAAAAAACCTTAGAGTACTGTCTACAGTTTTGGTCATCATATTTAAAAAAAGGATGTACTGGCATTGGAAGCAGATCAAAAGAAATTCATTAGGATGATTCCTTGGATGAAGGGTTTGATTTTTCAAGAATGGTTAAACAGGGTAGGCTTTTATTCATTAGAGTTTAGAAAATTAAGGGGTTATCTTATTGAAACATACAAGATTCTGAGAGGTTTGACAGAGTAGATGTTGAGAAACTGTTTTTGCTTGTGGATGGATCTCTAGGGGATGTACTTACAGATTAAGGGGAAAATTCATTTAAAACTGAGATGCAAAGGAATTTGTTCTCCCAGAAAGTCATGAATGTCTGGAATTCTGTAACCCAGAGAGTTGTGGAGACTAGATCACTGAAAGTATTTAAAAAGAAGGGAGATAGGTTTTTGACATACCAGGGAATTGGTAGTTATGCTGAATCGGCACAAAATAGTAAATTTGGCCTGAAGCAAATCAGCCCTGATCATTTTGATGAGCGGGACAGGTTTGAGGGACAGAGTGGCCTACTCCTGCGCCTATTTCTGAGAGAGAGTCTTCTCAGCCGGTGTTGAATTCTGTCTCCTCAGTTCCATCTCCTTTTCAAAAACTGAATTCTTTAGCTTGTTTGCATTTTCCATGTCTACTGAAGTTATATTTTCAGGTTTGATAATTGCAGGTGAGGTTTCATCTCAACAGATGAAGATTCTCATTAAAAAAATCAAATAAGGCCTGAGGATCTTTACATATTTCCCATGGAGTCTAGTCCAACGGTTTCATTGTCCTTGTGAATATATTAACTTCAACTCAGACTGTCATGAACTTGGTTAATCTGGGCCAATGTAGTTCAGATGACCTCTGTGGCTATTTTATGTTTGTATTTTGGTCCATTTTTAGAACTGTTTCTGTTCATGAACATCCCAGGTATCAAAATCAGCCAATGGGATTCAAAGAGCAATACTCCGATTGTGTATTTTTATTGGCAGCACGGAGATCCTTACAGATCATACGAATTGGCCTAGGTGAACAGAAGGTGGCAGCCTTAAGCTGCATTTTCAGAGTTGTCCATCGGATGAACGTTCATGAAATGCTTTAACACATTAGGTAGAATTTTCTGACTTATATCTGACTGAAATGGCAGCATAAATATGCAGGTTGGAAACCTAATTTACTAATTGATGATCTCCGCCACTTCCTTCACATTATTATCCTTCAACTTTGTGAATGCTGGGCACTTTCCACCTACCTTTAGTGCCAGCTCCAGTCCTTTCTATTGCAAAGGCCGCAAGAGACTGCAACAATCCTGGACACACTTGCTGGACCATATTGCAGGGAGGGTCCAAATCTATCAATGCAGTAGAATCCCAACTTGAACCGATCATTTGTTCAATTGTTGCTCACTTGGTGTTGTGGCTCCAGTTGTACCTGGCCCTTTCCTTTGTGGGAGTTTCTTCACGGAGGTCAGCAGAGTAGTGTTGAATGGGTATTCCTTATCTCCCAGAAGCCAATCACTGAGACTGTTCAATGGAGAAAAGACCTGCAGAAGTTGAGACGACTGTAGGATGGAAAATATATGACACTCCCTGCGTATCTGGCATGGACTTGCACAATGTTCATGCAGTGGTCACAGACCAGCTGCTCATCAAGACAGTGGAGGTTCTTCTGAATAACAAATGGCTGGTCTAATAGCATCTTAACTGACACGAGTGCAATCAATCATCCCGGGAAATGTGAAAATCCTGCGACTAATATAAAGCTACCAGCCCTCTAGGGTTTGACTGACTTCATTTATGTCAACGTGAATACAGTTGGAGGTCTTGGCAAAGAGGTAATCAGAGACCCACTGTTGGTAACACGTAGCAGCATACAGCAGAATGTCATCAGTTCATACCAAGAAGGATCAGATGGGTAGAATGGTAATCCCCTTAACGTCCATCGGCAATAGGTGGTCACTTGCACATCTTGAATGGAAGAATGCTTCCTATACACAACACTAAGAGTTCCTCAAAGTGCAGCCCTGTTGTCCATTCCTTGGAGCTGCACATGTTTGTGGGGAAGGCGCTGCTGCTGTCAGAAATGCTGTCCTCGTCACTGTGGCTGTCGGGTTGAACTAAGCCGGAGTCATGCTACTAAAGAACACATAGCACCATGTTACAGGCAAGTTGTAAGCTGCTGACATTGAGCCTCTTAGGCAATTAAAAGCTACCAAAGTTGCTGCTTCCCAAATAGTCAGCCAATTCAGGTTGAAAGAATTAATTGTGTCAGCACCTTTTACTCCAGCTATCTGCATGATTACTTATTTCAGTCATTATACCGTTGCAGGCAGGTCAGTTTCAGTCAACAATGACTCCTTTAATCTGGTGACATTCAGACACACCATGGAACCTAACCTGGGAAAGTCAGAACTTGCAGTCAAGGAAACTATTAATTGAATTAATGGCTTTCCCACCATGTCAATGGGATTTCCCACTGGCCTCAAAGACCGTTATGGAGAAAGCAACAACAGAAAGAAATAACAATGAAAATCCATTCAGGAGTCAATTTGAGGGGATTAAATCTCTGCACGCAAATGTGCTTCCCTGCATTCCTTTGTAATGAGAGGAAAATTCCCCTCGTTATTTGCTGGATTTTGAAGTGATGCTGGTGAACTCTGCTGCTGCTACTTGGAGCTACTCTGCCAGAAGATCTACCCTCATGGGATCTCATGACTCATCAGTCTTGTGCTATCCTCATTAATCCATTTCAGCTCAACTGCAACTGCACTGTGACATCTGTCGGACAACTATGTATGGGTAAAACTTCTGTCCTACTGCCCTCCACTTTTTTTGTCAATTGTGCCCAACAGATTTTTATATATCAAATACAATTTGTTAGCATAATACTTTGAAATATGACAGACATTTTAAATGCTTGTGGACAAATGTCTTATTATATAGATTGTATTTAAGTTGGTAATATAAAAACAGTTAAATGCTTATTAAACGTAAAAGTGAAAATATAACAATTGAAGAACTATACAATTATCATCAATTTACAATCATAAGTGATTCACAGGTTGTCTAATAAATACTGTTTTTTCAATTCTAAGCAAATGATAAAACTAGCGTATATTATACAAAAATGAACACTTATATAAATGGTAATATTGTATTCATTATATAGAAAATATGAAACAGAAGCAGAAATACACCATAATGGCCCTTGAACCTGCTCCATTATTCTACATGATTGAGACTGATCATCTGCCCTCAACTTCACTTTGCTGCTCATTACTCATAAATCTTGATTCCCCTAAAGACCAAGGACCTATCTCAGCCTTAAGTATACTAAACATTGGAGTATCCACAAATGTCTAGATTAGAAAGATCCAAAGATCAATAGAACATTAAGTGAAGAAATTTCTCCCCAAAGTGATTTTCTCTGAATGGGCCAGAAGGTATTCACACAGTTAGCTATTGTAAGTGGCGAGTCACCACAAAGTCCTCCAACCCTAAAAGACTGAATGGTAGCTGTTGCAGGTAAAGAAAATAAAGCACCTTTTTCTTGAGGTGTCAACTTTAAAGCATCAAAAATAAAAAAAAAATGTTTCCTGCTGCCAGGCCACCATTGTAGGGGGGTGGGGGGAACATCTATAGGCAGTTGACTGTTTCTGAATTTGCAGAGGAGCCTACAAAGCTTTAAATGGCTTTTTACTTGTGTTAATTGGCCAACCATGGCTGTAGGCAGTTAGTTCTTCCAGCCACAATCCCACCTCTGGGAAAATGGGCTCAGGAATGGGATGGTGCCTCATAGGCTGGCATTGCAAATGACATACCTGGTTGCCTCCTTTTATTTCAATGGAAATGTTCTGCCCATTAATAAACAAGTCAGGTAGCTCATTTGAGGAGCAACCCTGCTGTGTTTTCTATTTTACAGACACATTTTCAGTTCTCTGTCTACTGTCCTATTTTGTTAATGGCGTAAATTCCCAGGGCACTGAGAAATTAATGCAAACAATGCCTGTCTGTCTAACTATCTAATCTTTCAAAACACACATTCTATTCTTGGAACAATCATTCACACTTTCCTCATGAAAACATGACGTGGTATTAATTGGAGCTTCACTCCTTGACTAGAGTGATGTGTTAAACTCATCAAAAACATTTGTTCATTTGTCTCCTCCACAAGTTTGTTATCCTTGCAATTAAACTAATTAATTCTTCCTATAAAGTACAGTTTATGCAAATAAAAAAAACTCGTAGTGACTAGACACTTAAACAGAGGTGTTAAATTTATCTCTTCAATGATTCCCATTTGAAAACTTATTTATAGAAATACTGGCTATACTAAGACCACAAATTGGGCAGTTCAGAAGGGAAGAACTTTCCTTGATCAGACAAACCTCTATGAATTAAAGAAGATTTATTAACTTATGCCTTTTCAATAATTTATGCAATCTAAGAAAATTAATACACTAGAAAGCAGACAGTCAAAAACTTTCATCCTTTTTATTGCAGTTTGTTATGATTTTAATGAATGAAATGAATCATCTGAAGAATTGCTCATGGAAGTATGAAAAGTACAGACATGCAGACAAATCCCACACACACAACCAGCACAAACGTACATTAAAATGTTCAGAGAAGCTCCAGTACCTATCACTTTATTCTTCTTTCCATTTTTAATTGGGGTGCAGAGCAAGCTTTTTATTTGTTTGTTTGTACTTTCTGCATTTTCACTCTATCAAGCAAATAAAAATAGGGTTAAAAGCTACTGGGAATATCCAAATATCACTAAATGATAAAATCCTTGGATTAAATCAGGTGTAATTTGTTGGCATTATTTAAGATCCACTTACTGTCCATGTAAACCGTGTATCCTTGCTAACATCTGAAATATTCAAGGTTTCCATGGTGCTTTTTGCGTACTTTGCAAAAATGTAGTTGATTTTATTTGTATCATAACTCCTGTTAAAAAGAAACGAACATATATGAACATGAGATAGTAGGAACTGCAGATGCTGGAGAACCTGAGATAACAAGGTGTAGAGCTGGATGAACACAGCAGGTCAAGCAGCC
>NC_063332.1:113087070-113115197 GCF_021869965.1 Rhincodon typus
AAACGTCAGCTTTCCTGCTCCTCTGATGCTGCTTGACCTGCTGTGTTCATCCAGCTCTACACCTTGTTATCCCTATATATGAACATGTCCAGTTTTCACCAAAATTCTTGCCCACCTTTTGGAGATACCCCTAAAGTTAATATTGGCTTTGCTATGAAATGTTAAATTTTGTTTTCTCTTGCTGTTTGCAAAACGTTTTGTCAGTTTAATTAAATCAATTTAAACTAAGGGATTTTAGTATTTTATATCCATTTTATAACTGTCAATCCAGCCTCGAAGTTGATTTGTATTTAAAACTGTGCATTTTAAATATATTTAAAAAAAAGGTTTTGTCATCTCAAAGGAGTTATACTTAGGTGGAAAAGTGCACTGTAACTCGAACATCAATTTGTGAAAAACTTATGGTGCTGTCAAAGCAATTGAAAATAGTCTTGACTTTGGGTGGTTATGGAAAGTAGGCAGAATTGGACTTGCTGCCTGTAAAATGAAAATCAGGGCCCTTATATGAGCAGCTAATATGGTATTGCTTGTTTTACACAATCATATATTTAAATTGACTTCACTGGGTCTCCACGGGAGGTTGCCACATGTTTCTCTGATACCAGAATGATAACTTATCATAACATTTAAACAATGGTTACGGAAGTTAACATACCCATATTTGTTTTAAAGATAAATAGATTCCCCACGTATTAGTCTCTTTTTTATTGATGATCTGAAGTTAGGATGAAGTAATGAATTCAAATAGAAAAGTAAGCCTTTCCACCATATTTTTACTAAATGGATATTTAGATTTAAATGGTGATTTTGCCATGACATAATGCATGGAGAACTAAACCAAATACAGTCAGCATTTTCTTGCCTAAGACTTGCCCCACATTGTTTCTTTGACCTTCTTGGCCACAGTTTTCATGCTGAACAATGGCCACTTATATTTGCACAATGTTCAGCATCACTCATGGCTCCTCAGCCATTGAAGCAGCCCATATGCAGCAAGACTTGGAGAACATCCATGCTTGGGCATATTAGTGAGAAGTAACATTTGCATGGTACAAGCACCTGGCAATGACCAGCTCCAGCAAGAGAGAATGTAACCAACTCCCCTTTACATTTAATGGCATTACAACAGCTTAATCCTGTACTATCAGCAACCTTGTGGTTACCAATGACCAGAAACTGAACTGAACCAGCCTGAATCAGTAACATGAGTTAGCTCATGGTGAAAGCAGACAGAAGTATTCCCATTCTTCCAAAGGCAAATCTACCTGAAGTAAAATCCAGATCTAATAATGTAGTTTTGAGGCCTTAGGAAGGAGAAAGCACATAACAAAAATGCACCCTGTTGCAGATATAAAAATAACAGAATGGGACAGATATTTGTTATTGTTAGCTGTGCAAAATATGTACAGTTGCAATGTTTGTTACATGCTTTATGACATTTCAAAATTTACATGAATCCTCCCAGCAGTGTTGTGCTCATTTTTGTTTGTTCTCAGCTAAGTTACAGAGTGGGATTTGGAGGCTTTAAGGGTAAAAATGATGTACTGATGTGGATTTTCCTAATGAAAGTGGTATTTCTGGGGTTAGAATCAGAATCTACCTGAAATTTGACCAGTTGCAGTTTTCATGGGGTAATCCCTCAATTGGGATGGAAGTAGGTTTCCCACCAAGTTAACCAAGTGGAGGCAGGAATAGAAGCAGATTGCAGACAACCTATGGCAGCCATCACTGATTGCCCGTGTTTACCCTAAGGGAGGGAGTTTGTACAATGGCCTGTCATAGCAGGCACAGGGAAGACTGGTCCTCAAGAGTGCAAGGGAGAGAAGGGAGGTCCCTCTTTCCAGAAATTGCCAACAGGATGCCTCCTTGTCATGCAACAGGAATATCTCTCTATTCTTGGTCATCTCCTCAGCCTTAGGATTTTGGAGGGCGCCACCTGAACACTCCTGGGTCTGGATCTGGTAACCTCTGAGTCTGCAGTGTTGTCACTATTATGATTTTGATGATTTTTTTTGGTGTTGGTGAAGATGATATCTATCACCTCGGTTGTCACACTGATATCCAGCCATTGTGTGACACCCAACGTCAGTAGTTGACAAGGACAGAGAAATCTGTAATCATGTATCCGGAGACCTGCATCTTCTTCATCACTGGTTCCAGTCATGTACAGGTGCCTTCACCTCTGCCTGTAGATCCTGCACTCAAGGTAGTATATCTTTCTCCTTTGATTCCCTTGTCCCTCTCTTCTGATGCCTGGTGCTCTGCCTTTCCAGTGCTGGCTGCTACTTCTCATTTCCAATAACCTCAATCCATGAGGCTTCAGCACCAATTTCCAGCTGCTTTGCCCCTGGTAAAGTCCAAACAGCTGTGCCCACCTGCTCCAATACCCACATGATGCTAAGTGATGTCAGGACCCCTGAGCTGACATCATTATTAAGTCTGACTCCTCTGCTGACCTACAATGGACCTTTAATTACAAAGGAATAAGCCCGTTAAACTTTAAAAACCATTTTTATTTATCTTTTAAGATTCACATTTCCATGCAGTTGGTCTTGAGACAGACAGCTGCTAAACTACAGCTGCATCCCTGAAAATGAAAAAAAATTCTCAGTTGGGCCCACAAACTCCTTAATAAAAGCAGACCCAGAACACCCTAGCTCTGAATTAAATGCTTGGGGCTGACGACTCAAAATAGCTATTTTTATCTTTTTCCCATCTCTGCTTGAACTTGAACTTTAACATAGAAAAATCCAGCCTATTGTGTTAAACTCACATCACCAGAACTTCACAGCTAAAATGGCCGATTTGTCTCCTCAACTGATTTGCTTCAATGTTTCTTAACGATACCCAACTTTATAGAGTAGACTTTACAAACTTGCACTGCTTTCATAATTCCACAAATTGAGAATCTTAAATAGTTCTATTTGAATTGTATTTTTACTCTGACTTTCTCACTAGTGTCCACTAGGCTTTGAAAATGCAATTTGCTTGATTTCATAAGAATTAGGTTGAAGAAAGAATCAGCAGGAGAGGTTTGAGTGGGCTGTTTAAAATATTATATAAACCGTAATGCAGAGAATGGCTTGAGTCAGTGCATATTACTCTGCCTGCTTCAAAACATGTCAAATAACCTGTCGCAGACACTAGGAATCATCTGGCACAATAACAAAATGTTTTTATTGCTTCCTTTCGTGAGTTCCTGGAGGGTCTTTTCTGATAAAAGTAAATTAGATTGAAGCTTTATCTATAGTTTCGATGGGATAAAAGCTGAGTGCTGAGGCAAATATCATCATTCCTAATTCAGTTTTCATGTATAATAGAAGGATGATGAATGACATTGTACGTTACCTTCTCTGGAACTCTGACGGATCTCCAAGCTCTGCTGAAGTCATGTGGAAGACACTGGAAAATGAATCCTGAAAATTAAAAATAAATTCATCAAGTGATTAATTCTATACAACAAGAAAATACGACAGGGATCTGAACCCAAGCACTAACTAACTTTATTGAATAAGGTTTACAAACTTGATCGAACCAAGCCCTAACTTTTGAGGACTAAATTAACTCTGAATTCATTCCAGTTTAAATATTTGGGAGGAGACATTTCCTTTTGTTTATCCACAGGATGAGGGTGTCACTGGCTAGGCCAGCATTTATTGCTCATTCCTAATTGGTCAGAGGGCAGTTCAGAATCAATCACATTGCTGTGGGTCTGGAGTCGCATGTAGGCTAGCAGTTTCCTTTCCTAAAGGACATTAATGAACCAGATGGGCTTTTCCAACAATTTCGTGATCATCATCAGTCTCTTAATTCTGGATTCTTATTGAATTCAAATTTCACAAACTGCCACAGCAGGATTCGAACACTGGTCCCCAAGATTAACAGTCTAGTGTTAATGTCACTAGGCCATCACCTCCCTGTTAAAAGGGTCTGAATTGGTTAATATTGAGAAATACATTAAGTACTGCTCAACATGTTGATGTCACATGGGCTCAGGTCAGGGGCAAGTTTTACATCTCAAAGAAGTAATATCCAACAAAGAGGTCTCCGTCACCATCTTCATAACAATGTATTTTACTAATGTACCTAGTTGATATCATACAATAAATTACATTTTGTTTAAGACAAATTCCTTTTCTCATTATAGTAGCAGGTGGGTTTCCTCTATTAGACCAAGCAGGCACTGAGGATCCCTATCAGGAAGGAGGATGGTGATAACAAAACTACTAGAGAGATCTTAAACCATGATAAACTGTGGTGAGGATTCATCTTACAACACAGTCTTGCTATAAATACAATGCTCACATAGTAGTTGAAATCATTTTACCTGACTAAATGAAATTTTTAATTCACTACTATTCAAGAATAGACTCATTATCGGGCTGGCAAATTTGTGTGTTGTTAAAAAAATTTGTATGAAATTCCATTTCCTCTGCTGTTTAGTGAAGATAATATTTTGAAGGCATTAATGCCTTGTTATAATAGCCAGCAAAATAATTTCTTAGAAGATTGCTAAACCTTTTTTCTTCCAATAGAGCAGAGCGCAAGCTACATTCCTTTGTAACAATCTGTCTTGAAAATTACTGCAAATTATGTTAGGCCTGTGTTTTAGACAGGACAATTCATTGATCCATAAGTAGCCATGACATGAATGTAGGGGACTCAATCACTGGTTAGGCCCAAATTCTCACTTTCTTGTTGGATATACAGATTATCCCAGGAGGAAGATCCCTGAACTGAAAGATTTTCCTTCTGGCAGTACTGGAAAGAGATATTAGCTGGACTTGCACCTTCTTCCTCTGGAGACTGTTGACTGCCAAACCTAGCTGGTTGAAAGGTCCATCTTGGTGCTCTGGAGCCTATGTTCAGTTATAATTGGTGTATGAGTATGCCAGTCACTATGCTGTATGAGCTGCTACTCATGAAGAAGATTTCTACAACTATCCTCTTGAAGTAAAGGACGTCATGGGGACTGCTTGATCTAACACAGCAGAGGAAAGCTACTTTTTGGTCGACCTACAAGAGTCTTTTGTGGTTAACAAGACACAGTTTGTTACATGTAGCAACTACTTACAGGTTACATTGATTTGAGAGACAGTAGGCAAAACTTTGCCAATTTGCTGATAAAATGTTTTGTTGAGTGAGTTTCATGGAGCCCAGTCTATCGTAGCACATAGTAATATTCCTTGTGCCATCTTCTGCTCTTTTTTACCTGTTTCCTCCTCCAGATACAGCCAGCCTGGATCCCAGGACAGTGCTGTGAACCGAAAGAAGAGACATGTCCAGCAGGGTAGTCAGAAGGTCAATGATCTTCTGTAATCTACAAGAGTCAGTGTCACCATCTACTCTCTGCTGTTTCACCTTCATATGGGCACCTCTCAAAACAATTACTTTATGTTTGTCTTCATATAAGAAGACACGGAAAATCTCCCTGAAACTAAAGGGCTTGTTTAATTGAAGAACAAAAAGAAATTAGCACCAATAAGGAGGTAGTAGAATCAGAGAGTCATACAACATGTAAACAGACCCTTCGGTCCAACTAGTCCGTGCCGACCATGTTCCCAAGCTAAACTAGTCCCACCTGCCTGCTCCTGGCCCATATCCCTCCAAACCTTTCCTATTTACGTACTTATCCAAATGTCTTTAAACATTGTAATTGTACTCACATCCACCACTTCATCAGGAAGTTCATTCCACACACGAACCACACTCTGTGTAAAAAAATTGCCCCTCATGTCATTTTTAGTTGAAACATTAGTTGGATTGATGGTTGATAAATCTCCTAGATCAGAGGAGCTTCATCACAAGCGTTGAAAGAATGCATTGGTGGTCATCATTCATAATGTTATGGATTCTGGAAAGGTTCCTTCTGACTGGAAGATGGCAAATATCAACCCATCATTTAATTAAGGAGAGGGAAAGTAGGGAACTACAGACTGATTAGGATGATGTCTGTAGTAGGGAACACATTAGAATCGATTATTAAAAGATGTGATAACTGAACATTTAGAAATGAATGGTAAAATTGGGCAGAGTCAGCATGGATTTGGGAAAAGAAAATCATGTTTGAAAACTTGTTTGAGAATGTTATTTGTAATATAGGCAATGTAGTTTATTTGGATTTTTAATTGATTTTTGATAACATCCTAAATAGGAGGTTAGTGAATAAAATTGGAGCACATGGAAAGGGGAGGGGGGTGTAGAGGAGGTGCAGCGAATAATTAGTATGGATTGAGAATTTTATCATAAAGAGAAAGCAAAGTAGGAACAAATGGATCATTTTCAGGAAGACAGGGTATTACAAACGGGATACTGCAAATGTCACTGCTGGGTCTGCAACTGTGCATAATCTAAATGAATAATTTGTATGTCAGGGCTAATAGTAATACCTCCAAATTTATCGATTATACCAAACTGGGTGGGCATGTAAGTGTGAGGAGGTTATAATGAGGTTTCAAAATGAATCAGCCAGGCTAATTGAATGGGCTAGAGCATGGCAGATGGAATAGAATGTAATTAGGTATCAAGTTATTCACATTGGTAGCCAAAACAGAGAGGTAGGATGTTTCTTAAATGGTTGGGAAGTGAAAATGTCCAAAGGGATTGCAATGTCCATGTACAGAAGTCTCTAAAACATACCATGCAAGTACAGTAAACAGTTTGAAAGGCTGTGGAAGCTCAATCAATGAGCAAATTCTAGACCAAACGTGCAAGGTTTCTGTTGACTGAGGACTTTATTAGGTATGGACATAGTGCAGGAAAGTGGCACTGAAGGGATAATCAGCCATGATTTAGAATAGCGGGCAGGCTCCTGGGCTGGATGTTCTACGTTCCCTCCTGCCTCATACACTTTTTATTCATTCAATGGAGATCCTCACCATCTCCCTTGTTCATGCATTATCATTAACTGCTCTTCCATCCACCCGCGTAGCTGGGCTGACAGGTCCAAGACCTGCTGGGGTGTGCACGTCATCAGGTTTCTCAATCCCTAGGAGGGCAAGTGGTGGCCAGAAAAGAGCATGACCACTCACAGTGTGTTTCCCTGTGCTTGTTGTATTATGTCTCATAGTCAGTATGTTGGTATGTTTCATAGAACATAGAACAGTACAGCACAGTACAGGCCCTTCAGCCGACGATGTTGTGCTGACCTATTATCCTGCCAAGATCAATCTACCCTGCATACCCTACATTTTACTATCCTCCATGTGCCTATCCAAGAGTCGCTTAAAAGTCTCTAAAGTATCTGACTCCACTACCACTGTCGATAATGTATTCCACACGCCCACCACTCTCTGTGTAAAGAACCTACCTCTGACATCTCCCCTATACCTTCCTCCAATCACCTTAAAATTATGCCCCCTCGTAATAGTCATTTCTGCCCTGGGAAAGAGTCTCTGGCTATCCATTCTATCTATGCCTCTCATCATCTTGTACACCTCTATCAAGTCACTTCTCATCCTTCTTCACTCCAATGAAAAAAACCTAGCTCCCTCAATCTTTCCTCATAAGACCTGCCCTCCAGTCCAGGCAGCATCCTGGTAAATCTCCTCTGCACCCTCTCTAAAGCTTCCACATCCTTCCTATAATGAGGCGACCACAACTGAACACAATATTCCAAGTGTGGTCTAACCAGAATTTTATAGAGCTGCAGCATAACCTCACAGCTCTTAAACAAATTCCCCTGCCAATGAAAGCCAACACACCATACACCTTCTTTACTCCCCAATCAACTTGGGTAGCAACATTGAGGGATCTATGGGCGTGGACACCAAGATTCCTCTGTTCCTCCATACTGCCAAGAATCCTGCCATTAACCCTATATTCTGCATTCAAATCCGACTTTCCAAAATGAATCACTTCACACTTTTCTGGGTTGAATTCCATTCTTTGCCCAGATCTGCATCCTGTCAATGTCCCGTTGCAACCTACAACAGCCCTCCACACTGTCCACAGCTCCATCAATCTTCGTGTCATTGGCAAACTTGCTAACCCACCCTTCCACTTCCTCATCCAAGTCATTTATAAAGATCACAAAGAGCAGAACAGATCCCTGCGGAACACCACTGATCACCGAGCTCCAGGCTGAATACTTTCCATCTACTACCACCCTCTGTCTTCAACTGCACAGCCAGTTTTGTATCCAGACAGCCAAATTTCCCTGAATCCCATGCCTTCTTTCTTTCTGAATGAGCCTACCATGGGGAACCTTATCAAATGCCTTGCTAAAATCCATATACACCACATCCACTGCTCTGCCTTCATCAATGTGTTTTGTCACATCCTCAAAGAATACAATAAGGCTTGTGAGGCATGACCTGCCCCTCACAAAGCCATGCTGACTTTTTCTAATCAAACTGTGCTTTTCCAAATAATCATAAATACTATCTCTCAGAATCCTCTCCAATAATTTGCCAACCACAGAAGTAAGACTAATCGGTCTGTAATTCCCAGGATTATCCCTATTACCACCCTCTAATCATCTGGTACTACTTCAGTGGACAGTGAGGATGCAAAGATCATCACCAAAGGGACAGCAATCTCTTCCCTCGCTTCCCGTAGTAACCTTGGGTATATCCCAGGGGACTTATCTATCCTCATGTCTTTCAAAATTTCTAGCACATCTTCCTTTCTAACATCAACCTGTTCAAGCATATCTGCATGTTTCACGCTGTCCTCACAAACGTCAAGGTCCCTCTCACTGGTGAATACTAAAGCAATGTATTCATTAAGGATCTCCCCTACCTCCTCCAACTCCGTGTACAAGTTCCCTCCACTATCCCTGATTAGCCCTACCCTCACTCTGGGCATCCTCTTTTTCCACACACAAGCATAGAACGCCTTGGGGTTTTCCTTGATCCTACTTGCCAAGGCTTTTTCATACCCCCTTCTAGCTCTCCAAGTCCATTCTTCAGTCCTTCCTGGTTCATACTGCTCTCATCAGCATACCCGTTCTCAGACTCAGACACCACTTCAGCCCTTCAACACTTTACTTTTGGCCTCAGTAACAAATATGACTTACATGATCAGGTCACTTTGTTTTCAGGGACACAAATGCAGTCACAAAGTCACTCTTCGGCCATCACCCTCTGCTTTCTGCCACTGAGATGATTTGCCAAATTGCCTTGGATCTCATGGGCTCTTACCTTCTTAACCAGTCTGCCATGCAAGACCTTACCAAAAGCCTTCTTGAAGCATATGGAGTTCAGTGAGATTTGTGTGGAGCATGCTAATATGCTTGGGCCTTTGAGATCAAGAAAAGTGGTATTGGATCTCTTGAAGAGCATTAAGTTGGACAAGTCCCCAGGGCCCGATGGTATCTGCCTCAGGTTATTGACAGAGGCAAGAGAGCAGATTGCTGAGGCCTAGACCAAGATCTTTATATCCTCACTGGCTACTGGAAAGGTCCTGGAGGACTGGTGAGTAGCTAATGTTGTTCCTCTGTTCAAGAAAGGAAATAGGGATAATCCAGGAAACTACAGATCGGTAAGTCTCACATCGGTGGTTGGGAAGCTATTGGAGAGAATTCTTAGGGATGGGATTTACACACATTTGTTAAAGCATGGCCTTATTAGGGACAGGCAGCAGGCTTTGTGCAGGCAGGTCATGTTTTACTAACTGGATTGGATTTTTCGAGAAGGTGACAAAGGTGATTGATGAGATTAGATCCGTGGGTGTTGTTTACATGGATTTTAGTGAGGCTTTCGACAAGGTCGCTCATGGCCGGCTCATCCAGAAAATTAAGATGCATGGAATCCACTGTGATTTAGCTGTGTTGATTTAGAATTGGTTTGCCCATAGAGGGCAGAGGGTAGTGGAGGAAGGGTGTTTTTCAGGCTAAAGGTCCATGACTAGTGGTGTTCTACAAGGATCCACACTGGGAACTTTGCTGTTTGTGATAATATATAAATGACTTAGATAAAAATGTAGATGGGTGAGTTTGTAAGTTTGCAGATGATACAAAGATCAGTCGAGTTGTGGATAATGTAGAAGGTTGTCAAAGGATACAGCAGGATATAGATCAGTTGCAGATATGGGTGGAGAAATGGTGGATGGACTTTAATCCGGGTAAGTGTGAGGTGCTGCACTTTGGGAGATCAAATGTTAAGGAAAAGTACAGTTAACAGCAAGATTCTGAACAGCATTTATGTGTGGAGGAATCTTGGGGTTCAAGTCCATAGCTCCCTCAAAGTAGCCACACAAGTAGATAGAACGGTAAAGAAGGTGTATGGCATGCTTGCCTTTATTGTTCAAGGAATTGAGTATAAGAGTCAGGATGTCATGTTGCAGCTTTATCAGACTTTGATTAGGGCACACAGAGTATTGCGTTCAATTCTGACCGCTGCATTACAGGAAGGATATGGAGGCTTTGGAAAGGGTGGAGAAGAGGTTTACTGGGGCGCTGCCTGGATTAGAGGGTGGGAGCTATAAGGAGAGGCTAGAAAAACTCAGGTTGTTTTCTCTTGAGTGATGCAGGCTGAGGGGAGACTTGATAGAAATTTATAAAATTATGAGATGCATAGATAGAGTTGACAGTCGGCATCATTTTCCCAGAGTTGAAATGTCTAATACTAGGGGCATATGTTTAAGGTTAGCGGGGCAAGTTCAAAGGAGATGTGAGCGGCAAGTTTTTCACATAGAGAATGTTAAGAGTGTGAAATGCACTGCCAGGGGTGGTGGTGGAGGCAGATACGATAGGGGCATTAAAGGGATTTTTAGATAAGCACATGAAAATGCAAGGGATGGAGGGATATGGACCAAGCACAGGCAGAAGGGATTAGTTTTATTTGGTGTCATGATCAGCACAGCAAAGGGCCCGTTCCTGTGCTGTACAGTTTTATGTTCGATGAAGTTCATGTAGACTACGTCAACTGAACTATCCTCATCTAGACAACTCGTCACCTGCTCAAAAATTTCAATCAAATTAGTTAGACATGATCTTCCTCTTACAAGGTTATGCTGACTGTCCTTAACTAACTCATGCTTTTCCAAGTGTGGGTTAATTCTGTCCTTCAGAATTTTTTCCAATAGTTTCCCTACCACTGATGTTGAAATCACTGGCTTATAGCTTCCTGGTTTACATCTTCCATCTTTCCTGAATAATGGTGCCACGTTAGCTGTCTTCCTGTCCTCTGGCACCCCTCCTGTGGCCAGACAGGATTTTAACATTTATGCCCTGCAATCTCCTCTCTTGCCTCTCACAGCAGCTTGCGTATATAATGGAAAACATTAGGTTTCAAGTACCTATGATTGTAATCTGTGGCAGCCATTGAATACAGGTCCCTTGGAACGCAGGCCACTCTCCAAACTGTCATGCCTCAATTTATTAAGCCCAAAAACAAGCAAAATAAAACATGAAATTTGAAACAATACATACCTTAGATATGACAAATTCTGCTTAATATAACATGCTGAATTAGCCATAGAATCTTGGAAAAATACAACTTATAAGAAGTCTATTTGGCCATTTCTACCTTGCCTCCTCTTTGGCATGTTTTCTTTCTCCATAGCCCTGTAAAATTTCACCTTCAAGTACTTATCCAATTCTTCTTGAGTGTGGTGATTGAATCTTTTCAGGTAGAACATAACATATCACAACTGACTGTGTAGAAGTTGTTCTCTAATATCACCCTTGTTCTTTTAGTAATCAGCTCAAAATCTACATACTTGGTTATCAAGTCTTCTATCACTGGCAACAGTCTCATCTCAATTATTCTATGGATTCATATCTTCAATCACTTCTTTCAAATCTCCTCTGTCAAATCTCCTCTCAACCTACTCTTCTCTAAGGAGATGAATGTTAGTTTCTCCACATAAACAAAATGTCTCTCAGTTTATTCAATTTCTTCTACACTCCCTCACATTTTGTGACATTCTTCCTAAGGTATGGTGCCCAAAATTGATTCAACTTATAAATTTATTTCTGACACAGAAAAGCAATCAAACTGCTCAATAATTATAGCTCAAAACTGGGCATGCATCGTCACTGCATAATTTCTGAAAAAGAAATGAATTCGTGTGAATTTAGAATCGGTCTTCCAGAAACCTGCAGGATTTATGGGTTCCCTTTAAATCCAAATACAATTACAAAGGAAAAACTGAAGTGATAAACTTTTTGGTTACGTTTTATATCTGCAGCAAACTCTATTATGTATGTTGGCTAAGTCACAGTCTTCATGGACCTGCAATAAAACTGATGGAAATTTTCTGGCCCTGCATCTGAGAACAGAAAGATGAAATTGAGTAGAATTTATCTTGTTAACGTAAATTTTTAAGTTTTTTTATTTCTTTCTTTATTCATAATGATGAAATAATTTTCACATGTAATCATTAACTATGACTATACAGTATAAGATTCTACTGTTTTATCTTTATGGGATGCATCACCAATACTTTTCAAATATTTATGTTAAAAAGAATTAACAGAAAAGCAACCTGTATTGCACTTGATGAAAGTTGGCATTCATTTGAACACTTTAATCAGGTTGTACATGTTACACAATTTGTCAAAGTGAATCAATAGTAAATGCACTGATCATGGCAAAACACACTGGAACACCAATGAATGGGGTCACAGTATACTTGAATGCAAGTTTGATTCCAGCACATCATTTCTAATCTCCACTGCAGACTTTCAGGAAAACTGTTAAAACTTGGCTTCCAAGTATCGAATGGGAATAATATGGAGATGAATAATTCAGAAACTCTTGGCATGTACTCTCTGATAGTCAGTTTCATTCAGACACACACACAGTCCAGCCTAATTTCAAAATGCTTGTTCTGTTTCAGGAAGTGAGGAGACCAGTAAAGCCTAAAGGGTGATATAACCCAAAGAGGAAAGCTTGTGTTAAGCTGCTAAATGGAGCTGCATCACCTTTGGAATTGTCACAGCATTGCAACTTTGACTATCGTGCTGCCTGGATTTAAGGTGATAGAATTATTTGTACTTTTCATATTGTTTTGTAATGCTCTGCAATTTACCTTTAGCTGTCAATTAGTTTATATATTCATTCCATTTTGTTATCAGACCGACACCGATATCGTTAAAGAAGTTCAATTAAGCAAAACTGAAAAATGGTCTCATAAAGGTTAAGTAGAGAAAGCTGGCCTCAAGAATTTAGAGGGGCCACAATTAAAAGTGCTAAAATAAGGTAAAAGGAATAATGAAAAGATTGCATGGGTCATTATCACCAGAATCTCAATGGCCTTTTTATTAATCACTTGCATTTTAAATGCATAAAGCCATTGCTTCTGATCCCATGGGAATGTATAATTCAGAAAAGCGAAAAGTAATTGTCTTATCAACAAACCTTTACAATTAAACGATCAAACTAATTGGAAAAGCAACTAAAATATACCTTTCTAAAAAATGGTACAATTGTGACCCATGTTAGAGTGACTGACAAAAAGGTCTTTCTAAATTGTTCCCTAGCCCTGAATTTTCATAGACTTAGCAATTTCTCACAGTATTTACACTGCAAACAGGTCTATTGGTGCTCTCCAGCATTGACTTGACAAGAAATGGTCAGAGCAAAGACTAAAGCACCTCGTTTGAATGGGTTTAAGAATGCATCTGTGCTGTAAGATGTTTCTTGGGTGCTCACCTGTCCAAAGTGCTAGAAGGTCCAGCCTTATTGCCAGATCTAAGGGATTGAGTAGTGAGTGAGTGAGTTTCCCCTCATGTAATCCTGAACCCACACTGACTCCCTGAAAACGTTGAAAATAATCTTTGTGTAAACTTAAACATGTACCACTTTACCATGCTAGCCTTAATAATAGTCTGTTCCCTTAGCTGCCGTTAAAGACAGGCCCATTTCTGCCCTGTAGGTATCAGTTGTCTCTCTCGCTGAGCATACCAGGTACATGTCAGATACTGATGAGGTTTAGGATGCAGAAATCCCAAGTACATGGAGTCCAAACTCCACCTAACTTCAAGATATATATTCCATCCTCAACAGCCTCTGTATGTAAGGTCATGACAAGTCTTCCGGGATCCTGATAGATTTTGCAGAGCCTCTGCTAAAATGACCATAGAAATATACCAGAGGAGTTGCAGAATTTTACAATCCTCTGCCCCACCCACCTCCATATATCTGATAGGACTGGATGAAGTTAGTAACCACATCATAATACTCACAGAAGAGCTGTCATCCACAATGAAGATGGTACAGCTCTGAGCCTGCATGAACGAAAGGATAGTTGCTGCAATCTTCTTCAAAATTACTTCCAAGGAATGTTGCTCCTCGAATATCAGGGTGGCTAGATCAAGTAGAACCTTGTGACAGAAAGAATTAATGATAAATAAGTGATGCATTGTTTTTTTTTCATGTTTATTCAAATGACAAATTTTTATATATTCAAATAAAAAGGAAATTACTAAAAAGGTACGATCATTTTTATACATGTATTTGTATATCAGGAAGTGATATGCAGTCCAAATTGCTGTGTGTAGTGATATTGTCAAGGCTGAGCCTGGGTGGGTGCAGGGCCCAGGGCAAATCACGCTGTGCATGCCAGCTCAGACCCTCCCACTCCACTTTCCTGTGGCACCAGCTGCTCTGCCTCTGTGACTGTGCCACCCACCCACTCTGCCACTGCACGCTAGCTCACTGCTGCCACTCACCCTCTTGCTGTTTGTCCACTCGCAGATTGCTTCTCTCCCATGTTTGCTGACAACTGGCTCCGAGAAAGGCTCATGCAAGGTCATCACATCAATGTTTCTGGTTCCTGGAAGATTTTGAACTCATTCTGCCGTTCCTCTGCCAGAATTACTATGGAGTTGTTGGCCTATCTGCATCTTAGTAATGCATGCCTCATTCATGTCCCTTTCTTTCTTTTCAGTAAATTCCAGGCTGATATATCCCAGACCTGAGGTTGAGCACAGATGGAATGGTTGGCACAAAGTTGCTGACAGAGACGTAAATCCTCAATCATGCCATGTTCACAGCAAAGCGTGGGAAACCTGAGGCAGATCTGCTACACAGCTCAGTCCCACACCTCCCCTCTTTCTAGGGTCACCCAGCCCAACTCTCAACGAAGCCTTTTCACTCCAGAGTCAAACTCCAACCACTCAGGCCACTTTTTCCACGGTCGAGCCAAGAATCTTTTCGACTCTGCATTCCTGATCCAGGAGCAGAAATCCAGGCCCTAGTCTCTGGGAAACCTCCACTGCATCAATGTGCATTTTAGCGCATCTCACAATAGTCAGCCTTTTGGAATTTACAAGAGATGTGGCAGCTCAATGCGAATCTGTGCTGAATAGTTGCCAATGTATTCAAATCTTAGTTTGAGGTGAAATGGTCAAGTGCTAACACAAGCCACCCACTGATTTTCCAAAACAATAGATTTGGCCAGAGAAAAATGTAGGAATTTTAACCGCGTTTTCTTCCGTACTGTGGCATTGCTCAGGGATAGTCTGAGGTTGTAATGTGTTATTCTGTTCATTTTATTCCACTTCTCAGACACCTCCCCCTGCTATGAAGAGGCCTAGGTGAAAATGCCTTGAAATGAATTATGGGATAAATAGCCATGGCAACAGGAGCTTGACATTAGATTCCAAATTGCAGAGAATTGCATCCCCATCACGAGACCTGATCACCACCTAATTATGCTGCAATCGTGTCAGAACCAGCTTCTCCAGGTTTGGTCTGTTCAGCTATCAACAAAAGTGCAGATGGGGAACTCTCCCATTGCACATCAGCATATTCATTATCTCCTGTACACAGAAGGACATCAATGACAATTAAGTACTGTTGAAGTTGGTGGTTTCTCCAGATGAGCAAATATGTGACTCCTGTCCTTGTAGGGAAACAAGGTTATCTGAAGTTCATCCAATTACTGCTGGCCTTTTCTTGCATAAATTTACTGAATCCATTCAGCTGTGACTTGCTGATATTTTGCACAAAGTATAACACCTACTATGACAGGCATGAAAGATGCAAGGTAAATAGATCAAATAATTTGCTAAGTAACATTCATTCAGAACTCCCAGAGGAAAATTTCGTAGGCTGCTGTATAACTGTGACAATTTAGTGGCACAGCATTAAGTACCCTGGATAAACAATGTGAATACAACTTTTTGGAGATTGCAGGACTCTTCCACCATAGTCATGGGGGATGAATGAAGGAATCTCCCCAAAAAGTCATCTCCTTCTCTCCCTAGTACCAATCAATGTTCTAATGCTGACATTTGGCAAATATCACCTTTGCCCTTGGCAGTACCTGATTGCGCCTGTTTTCAAGTAGCGAAGTCTCGTACACTTTGGCTTTGTGGAGAACAATCCCGCAAAAGGTCAAATAGGCTGCAAAATCCTAAAGACAATAACAATAATGATACTGTACAATGTAACTGAACATCAGAAAAATGTAATCAACATTACAAATGCAAATTACTGTGAATGCTAAAAATCTGAAATAAATACAAAGAGCCCAAGAAATTCAATGAGTTTGGCATCATCTATGGTGTGGCAAAAGTGTTTAATTTTCAAGATAATATGACACTTCTTCAGAACTGAAGAGAGGTAGAAAAGCAATGAGTTTCATACTGTGGAAAACCACAATTAGTTGTGGTTTAATTTCCAACTCTCAATCTTTCCTGTTGTATAGCTTCAGAAGTAGTCAAGGTTAATACTCAGACCATAGCAGAATCAATTTACTGAAAAAGTTTCAACAGAAGAATAAAGCACAATTGTTATCTTGACAATGCTATACATTCTAAATAATTGTCAACATGTTGAATAATCCGTATCAATGAGGTGATTTGGCAGCTTCCTAACAGGATCAAAGCTCAAATGGACTTCTTGAAATGGATTAGATGTTTTCTATCACAGACAACACTACTCTTACAATTGCTTTATATCTATAACAACACAATTTAAATTTCAAAAAGATATTTATTTTCCAAATTATAACCAAATATTTGAATTTATATTACCACTAAGCATCAGAAGGCATTCTCAATAAAATCCAATGAGTAATTCATTAGAAACATCATCTAGAAAAGAGTTAATTGATACTCTCGAGGCCCAGCTGACCAGAACAAATGTTAAAAAGCCGAATGGCAACGAGGCTTTCAATTTCATTGTCATAGTTCAAGTTTCATCCACCCTTCTTGGAGTTTTTGACCTCAAATAAAGCTGCAGGTTGGAGACAGATTTGCAGTCAGAATCAGATTTATGAGATGCTAACCTACTCTGCATAACTCTAGCCCGCTTCTTTTTATCAAAACTTCCCTCAAGAGTGTTTGGATCCCATATAAGAACATAAGAACTAAGAGCAGGAGTAGGCAATTCAGCCCCTTGAGCTTGCTCTGCCATTTAATTATGATCATGGCTGATCTTATCTCGGCCTCAACCACACTTTTCCACTGCTTGCCATAACTTTTTAAACTGTTAATATAAAAATCTCCTCCTTAAATTTATTCACTGTAATGAATTCCACAGATTCACTAGCCTTTGAGAGAATTAATTCCACCTCATCTCTGCCATCCCTTATCCTAAACCTGTGATCTGTCATTGCAGTGATTGCCTTACAAAGGGAAACATCCAATCTATATCTACTTTGTCAATCCCATTTAGCATCTTATGTACCTCAATGAAGTCACCTCTTATTCTTCTAAACTCTATTGAGTATAGGGCTAAAGAATTCCATCTCTCCTCATAAGACAAGCCTTTCATTTCTGGAATTAATCTATATTCCTATTAGAGAGATATTTACGCAGCCGAATGTTAATTGCAACAATAATAATCTTGCATTTATATAGCACAGTACCATATCTCAAGAATGTCTTAATATATTTCAAATATTAGGTATGATTTGCATGCGGATCTAATTAAGAATAATTGCATTATTCTGTTTTTCACTTTGTTGATTGAGTCAAGTATGTTGGTTAGAATATCAATGCATGCTTCTATAATTCAGTGTGCCCAATGCAAATTGGAACTTGCAGAAGGTCAATTTCAAGCAAGTTGTGCTCCCTTTGCCCTCTATCTTTTCTAAGAAAGCACAGTGGAGGAGTGGTTAGCCCTGCTGCCTCACAGTGCCAGGGACGTGGGTTTGATTCCACCCTTGGACGACTATCCATATGGAGTTTGCACATTCTTCCCATGTTTGTGTGGGTTTTCTCCAGGGGCTTGGTTTCCTCCCACAGTCCAAGGATGTGCAGGTTAGGTGGATTGGCCATGCTAAATTGCCCCATAAAGTTCAGGGATGCACAGGATAAGTAGGTTAGCCATGAGAAATGCAGGGTTACAGGGATAAGGCAGGACGGGTGGTGGGATACTCTTCGGAGAGGTGTTGTGGAATTGCTTCCACGCTGTAGGAATTCTATGATTAACAAACTTTGCCCTCAAAATTAACGTGGTAGAAAACTTCCTGCTCTTTTTTGAATTATACAAGGGATCTGTAATACCCATCTGAATCAGTAAAACAAGTAAACACCTCACTCATCGCATCTATATACAACTCAAAATAACTGGGAACCGGGCCAAAGTTCAACAGTTCTTCCAAAAATTGGCAGGTTACAAAGGACTAAATAGTCTTTTTCTGCACTGTAATATTTCACGATTCTACCATTCACAAGGATGCATTTACTCAACCACTGGCTTATATTCTATGCTGAATTATTGGAACTCAAAAATATTACCTATTGCCCACTTGAGAAAATACATTAGGTGCTTATCACCATAATGGAACTCTATCTCAGTACATTCCAATATATTCAATTGTGGAGGGTTAAGTGGAAAACAAATGGAGAAGAAGGAGAGAGACAAAGTAAACCCAAGGTTGTAGCAGCTCAACGAACTCTGAAAATTTACATTTGTGTACCCAGGAATTATACAGTTAATACATAACCCAAACAACTGGGACTTCGCTGGCAAGTAGTATTTCAATTCTGTACAATTAAATTTGAGTGTAGATTACTGCTGTAATCTATTTTATTTGTTGCAAAAATGAAGATACAAAACACGGAGGCACTTTAACATAAAGCCGGTATTTACAGGCCTAATGCAACAATGAGAAATGCAGTGGAAGACCAATATAATGTAAACCAATGTATAACCAATTCATTTTTAGTGCCGGGATCTCATGGCTACCAAAATAAATCCCATATTGGTTAGTGAAAGTGCAACAAATTCAGGACTTCTTCTATCCTCTGACACAAACTGTAATCACACCTCTATTATATAGGTACTTAGAAGTACACATCATTTGACTTGATTATTTTCTTGATTGTTACTGCACTAAATTTCTCACAATTGTCTTGTAATGATGACTGAAATAGTACCACACTGTTGTACCAACTCCCTACCCTCTTGTCAAAATGATTGTCCAACTGCAGCATTTAGTGTCAAAGCTCATTTTACTATAAAATGAAAGTTCTAACTATTATTTATACATCTCACCTCACAGATAGTATCATCTCCCCCATAGTGAACTAGGGGTGTAATAACTGAAGAGGTGATTCTGGGAAGATGCACTCATCAATGAAACAATGAATTGTCTATTTATAACAGTAAATTGTTTAAAGATAAGTTCAGTGATAGATTAATAGGATGGATTCTATAGCAATATCATGCATCAGCTGAAAAGAGGTTAAGACGATTTAAACATTAATTGACTGTTTGTAAAGTTCTGCTGGAACATAGTCTGACTATAACACAGTTTCATTTCTTGGACGCCAGCCTCTGCATTACATCATACTTCCACTGTAATAGATTAGACACATCATAAAAGTTAAACTGCTTTTAAAATAAATCCTTCTTTCTTCCTTTTAAATGAGCTTTGCATATATTTGCTTTCATTTATTTCATTTGTGTTACATAGAAATATAAAGAAACCTTACTGATTTACCCAAAAAATCCTCCATGGATCCAGCATGTAATAAGTGATCCTATTATGCTGTTCATTCAAGGGACTTGGCACAATATTGCTGGAATATATCTATAATTTAGAAATAAGTCATCTGGCCTAGTCTCTTTGTATAGTAATTCCTTATCATTCAAACAGATCAAAGGTTACTTTTCAACAGAATGAGTAATCAGACTTAAATTGTTGCATTTATTTTACCTTCTCATCTTTTTTGGTGAATGCTCCATTTGTTCCACATTTTTTGTTGATTGCTTGAGCGACACCAACAACCTAGTAAGACAAAATAATTAAACAGATGCTAGACTTAGCTATATGTGCAATGACTCTAAAGAAAATTTATATCATTGCATTGGAATCTAAATGAATAAAGTAAATGGAATAGTTAACAAAGCCCAACACAGTTGCTGAAAATATATTGATTTCTCTTATTCCTAATTATTCATTGCATTTCATTTGGATTGTAACACAATTTGTCCATCTGCAATTAAGAAAAAAGAAACCAATGAAATCCAACTGACTGAAGGTGGAATTTCCCCATTCATTTTAAAAATGTAGGGGCGAGCATGTTAGGTGGCAGCCCATCCAATCAGACACAACCAATCATCAACCAATCAGACACAACCAATCACCAACCAATCAGCTGATGAAGAGCTTCAAGCAAACTTTGGTGAGTTTCTTGGCAAATCACAGGCCTCAGAACTGGTGTCCAGGACGCCAGAAGCCACAAGCCAATCAGAGACCAGCAACCTCTGGATTCTAGATCAAAGTCTACTCCTTGAGGGATCCAGCTGAAAGAAGGCGAATTACTTTTACACTGTTCTCGCAAGGTTGCGGGGGGTGGGGGAGTGGTCTCATAGGGAGCAGGGTAAAGGGGTCACACACAAAGGCAGAGAGTGGCTTTCAGAGACCATCCATCTTCCCCTCCCCACATCCATGCCTCCGACTGCCCCCAGTTTGGACAAGTAGATCCCTCCCAAAAACAGTTATTAGTTTAGAGATAGTAAGAACTGCTGATGCTGGAGTCAGAGATAACATAGTGTGGAGTTGGAGGAACACAGCAGGCCAGGCAGCATCAGAGGAGCACGGAAGTTGATGTTTCAGTGAGGAAGGGTCCTGACCCGAAACGTCAACTTTCCTGCTCCTCTGATGCTGCCTGGACTGCTGTGTTCCTCCAGCTCCACACTGTGTGATCAGTAATAAGGTTACTCTGATTTCACAGTCATTAAACTAACCGACATTCTCGCTGTTTGAGGAGATACATGATCAGGAAGGTAGTGATTTGAGCCCCTTAACTGATCCCTTAGGACATTAATTGGTGCTGCGTCAATAAAGTACCTTCTCACTTATAACTTAATAAAGTGCTGAGAAGCAACAGAGTTTCTCTCCAGAGTCATAGAGGCGTAGAGTCATACAGCACAGAAACCGACTCTTTGGTCCAACTAGTCCTTGCCAAACATAATCCCCAGCTGAACTAGTCCCAACTGCTGGCTCCTGGCCCATATCCCTCCAAACCTTTCATATTCATGTACTTTTCCAAATGTCTTTTAAAGGTTGTAATTGTACCCACATCCACCACATCCTCAGGAAGTACATTTCACATGCCAACCACCCTTTGTCTAAAAAATTTGCTCCTCGTCTTTTTAAAATATTTCTCCTCTCATTTAAAAATGTGCCACTAGTCTTGAAAACACCATCCTAGGTAAAAGACAACTACCATTAACTCTATTGATATCCTTCATTATTTTATGAACTTCAATAAGTTCGTCTCTCAACCTCCTACGCTCCAGTGACAAAAGTCCCAGCCTATCCAGTTTTTCCTTATAACTTAAGCCTTCCATTCCCGGCAACATCCTGATAAATTTCTTCTGAACCCTCTCCAGCTTAATAATATCCTTCCTATAACTGGAAAACCAGAACTGGACACAGTATTCCAGAAGAGGCCTCACCAATACAACCTGTACAACCTCAACATGACTTCCCAACTCCTATTCTCCTATACTCAAAGGACTTGCTCAAATATTTTCCCTTCTCACTGCCTCTCCCTCCATCTCCAGGGCGGAGAAAATTGTCCCCTAAGTTTAATTTCCCATTAAAAATTATTTCCTGAATCTTTTGCTGGACGTTCAATTGAATCCAACCAATTTGAATATATAAGTCTGGAAAAACAATAAGCCAGTGTAATCAGAGTTTGCAGGAAGTAGTATATCAGATTTTTAAATAAACTGTTTCTTTTTGCTTTTGGTTTTCTGAAGCTGGATAAACTAAGACAACGAGACATATTTTCTGATTGACCTTCTATCAAGCATTAGTGGGGTGAAATGTTCTTAGGATGTCCCAACTGTTACTACACTCACCAAACATGATGTTATTTATATTGCTCCACACATTGACTTTGCTTTATGATCTCTGTGACATTTGTGATTAGTCAGCAGGGAGGTATTGATGGGTCAGCACCAGCATCCACGGAGAAGATTGTTGAGTGCAAAAGATTGATGAAGATGATACACGCCCCTTTTCACAACAGTAGCTGCCTTTTTTGGGCAAGTTTTTAAAAGGTCCCAAGTGAATGGATTAATGAACGGAGGAGTAGATGAGTGGGTGAATGGGCAGCAAAAGGTTCCATGACGGAATCTTGAAGAAATTGAGCAAAATTATGCTGTGGCCTGATTTATCCCTTACTCAAGATTACAAACAACGGAACTATCCAGTAATTTTCAATTGCTGGTTGAGGCTTTTACTCCGAGCAACTACATTTCTTAAAAGAAATCACTGGATGTGAAATGCTTTTGGATTTCTTGGATTTGGAAAGATGTTATATAAATACAAATCTTTAAAGTAGGTGTGGTCAGAAACAATTTTTAGCGTGGATGATGGCCTCACTTGTCACTTCAAAGCGATATTCAAGCAGGGAAGTGCTGAAGCAAATCTGGAGGGTGCTGGACTAAGCTGGTACAGCAGATGATTGGTGTTACTGACAGAATTAGCCTAATGGAGTATGTTCCTGTAAGCTCCTGATGGAATAACTCTGGTCCTGTAAGACTCCTGACTTGGAACCTGTGTGCTTATTTCCTTCCGATTGCTACCAGGCAAGTTAATATCACGTCTTCCTGTCAATTGCATTTGAAGATACTGTTAGTTTTCCATAAATTCAGCCAAACCTGACTGCACTTCTTATTGGATTTCCTTCATTACAAAAATCAAAATTAAGGAAGAATTTCCTTCTCAATTTTATGAACATACTGGGGCACCAGGCACAATGTCTTCTCACCAACTAAGTCAAAAGAGAAAAGAAACAGAACAAAATAGAGATTTGACATTTTTCATGCTTCTTTGCACGTTAAATGTTCCTCTGTAAAATACACATCAAAACACATAGCTTCCTACACCTATTGGGAGTATTTTCACAAGCAAATGTGAGGTGGTTTTGGGTTGTGTATGGTTAGTTAAATGTTCTAAAAAGTGATGTCTGATAAAATTGAGAACTGTTTTCAGGCAATTTATTATATATTAATACAAAATACATGGTAATCATAGCGAAACCTAACTCTGATCTTATAGCACATAAACAGAAGTTGCTGGAAAAGCTCAGCAGGTCTGGCAGCATCAGTGAAGAAAAAAATCAGAGTTAATGTTTCAGGTTGAGTGACCCTTCCTCAGATCTTATAGCTAGAGTAGATGAGAATTCTGCTTTTTGTGTACATATCCAAGTGCTTTTAAGGCTCTTTTTCATTCCAGGGAGCAGTATATTGTAGTCCAGTGGCCTGGTATAGTAGTGATCTATTCTTCTAGAATGTTCTAATTCCATCCATATTGTGCTATTTATGTTCAGTGATGTGCTCCTCCATAACAACATCAGCAAGGTTACTCCAGGGTCCTGAAGTCCTCACACAATAGGTCCTAAAACCATCCACGACATAAATAAGTAACCAATCTGTTTTGATGAGTGTTGGTTAAGGAATAATTATTAAGCCACATATATTTATTCTCCATAATAGGATACAGATTTCGATAATAACTTATAACTAATTGCTCTTACCTAATCAATTCACTTTTTTTCAAAGTAGGTGAAGAGGGATTTCAATCAAATGATAATATATCTTTGGCAGAATTAATCAATTGCAAGTGGAAACAGGCGCTTGAATTCTGAAGCACATCAGTCTCTCTATTGTATGATACTGTGCACAAAACATTGTGAGCCAATATTCTTTATAGAAATCTTTCTTCTGTACAAATGTTTTTACACTCTCCGATGTGAAAACACACTCTAGTCTGAGCACTAATTATCAGTAACAGGAACTCACATTAATTCAGAAATATATTACAAGAACTATAGACCAGTGAGCCTGACTTCAGTGGTGGGTAAGTTGTTGGAGGGGATTCTGAGGGACGAGATTTACATGCATTTGGAAAGACAAGGACTGATTAGGGATAGTAAACATGGCTTTATGTGTAGGAAATCGTGTCTCACTAAATTGATTTTTTTGAAGTAGCGAGAAAAGAAGATTGATGAGGGCAGAGCAGTAGACTTCAGCAAAGTGTTCAATAAGGTTTTGCATAGACTGGTTAGCTAGGTTAGATTACACGGAATCCAGGGAGAGCTAGCCAATTGGATACAAAATTATCTTTAAGGTAGGAGACAGAGGGTAGAAGTGGATGGTTGCTTTTCAGACTGGTGGCTGTGACCAGTAGTGTGCCTCAAGGATCACTGCTGGGTCCATTGCTTTTTGTCATTTATATAAATGATTTGGGAGGTGATGGCCTAGTGGTATTATTACTGGACTATTAATCCAGAGACCCAGATAATGTTCTGGGGACCTGGGTTCAAATTCCACCATGGCAGATGGTGGAATCTGAATTCAATAAAACATCTGGAATTGAGAATCTAATGATGACCATGAATCCATTGCCAATTGTTGGAAAAACCCATCTGATTCATTAATGTCCTTTAGGGAAGGAAACTGTCATCTTACCTGGTCTGGCCTAGGTGTGACTGCAAACCCACAGCAATGTGGTTGACTCTGAACTGCCCTCTGAGCAATTAGGGATGGGCAATAAATGCTGCCCAGCCAGCGATGCCCTCATCCCGTTAATAAATAAAAAAAATATATAGGAGGTATGGTTAGTAGTGGACAGTGAAGATGATGATTTCAGAGTACAATGGTACCTTAATCAGATGAACAAATGGCCGAGCTGTTTTAATTGAAGTTTAATTTAGATAAAAGTGAGGAGTTGCATTTTGGTAAAGCAACCAGGGCAAGACTTAAACAGTTAATGCCAGAGCCCTGGGGAGAGTTGCTGAACAAAAAGATCTCAGGGTGTAGGTGCATAGTTCCTTGAAAATGGAGGCACAGGTAAACAGGGTGGTGAAGAAGGTGTTTAGCATACTTGCCTTTATTGATCAGTGCATTGAGTATAGGAGATAGGATATCATGTCATAGCTGTACAGGACATTGATGAGGCCACTTTTGGATAATGTGTTCAGTTCTGGTCTCCCTGCTATAGGAAGGATGTTGCTAAACTTGAAAGGGTTCAGAAAAGATTTACAAAGTTGTTGTTGAGATGGGAGGGTTTGAGCTGTGGGGACAGGCTAAATAAGCTGGGGCTTTTTTCCCTGGAGTGTCAGAAGCTGAGGGGTGACCTTATAGAGGTTTATAAAATCATGAGGGGCACGGATAGGGTGAATAGTCAAGACCTTTTTCCCAGGGTAGAGGAGTCCAAAACTAGAGGTCATAGGTTTAAGATGAGAGGGGAAAGATTTAAAAGGGATCTGAAAGGCGACATTTTCATGCCAAGGGTGGTGCATGTATGGAACGAGCTGTGAGAGGAGCTGGTGGAGGCGGGTATAGTTATGACATCTAAAAGGCATCTGGATGGGTACATGAGGGTCTAGAGGGACAGGGCCAAATGCTGGCAAATGGGACTCAATCAGTTTAGGATATCTGGTCATCATGGACGAGTTGAACCAAAGGGTCTGTTTCCATGTTGTATAATTCTATGACTCTATGAGTTACTATTTGGAAATGCTATTGACTGAACATTGCAGTAAAATGCTGCAAAGATCTTTGGCTTTGCATTAATTTTAATGTGCCCCCTGAGTAGAGATAGATTCAAAGATCTTTGTACAACAATCTCATTTTATTTAACTTGTACTGTTATAAGCAAGAAAATTCTATCAGCAGGTTATTAATGATTTTTAAAATAAATAGAAAATGTACAGTATCAAACAAAACTAAGTTTTCAATGAAATGTGTCTCATCTTACATGAATGTATGCCAACATATTGAATTATTAATGCTTTCTCCTGAGTTGTAGTTATCTAGATTTGAAGAAGAGGCTACTAACTTATCTTTTCAAATAGCAAGGTATTGGCGTAGATTTTCAACTGCATCACCTACCTAACAATCTGGGAGAGATCATTGTCTGGCTCTTACATAACCAATCCAATTCAGATTGAATTGATGTCACAGGCATGGTGAATGAGCAGGGCCTGGTCTGAGATTGGGCAGGGGCAGAAATGTTTTGCATGTGTTGGAATTTACAGTGGGCGGGAAATGGGAGGCTGGTCAGGACAGCATTGGAGTAATTGAAATTGACGGAGGCCTGGCTGAGAGTGTCCATGGCAGATCACCTAGGCTGAGCAGATTTAGGTGATGTTACAGAGATGGAAGGAGGCAGCAATCTTAGTGGGGAAGATGTTGGGTTTGGAGTTAACTTCAGCTCAAGTTGGAGACCAAAGTTGAACAAAGTATGCAATTATTCAAATATGGTAGAATAATGGTTCTACTACTGGATTTGTAATTCAATAGTCCGGGCTATTAATCTGGAAGTGGTTTAAAATCTCACTGCTGTAATATACAAATTTGCTAATTTAAATACATCTTGAATAAAGAGCTTGCACCATTAATAGTCGTCATGAAGTTATATTTTTATAAAAGTTCAACTGCTTTGCTACTGTCTTTTAGGGGAGAAAATTTGACGTCAATGGTTGGTTTGGCCTTTTAACTGTGGCTCCAGACCCAAAACAATGTGGCTCACTCTTAAGTGCCTTTTGAAATGCTTAAGAAAGACACTCAATTTTATCAAACCACTACTTTATATATCGAGCCTAGGGTTTAGATTCAGTCTTGACAAATGAGTCCACTTGACCAAGTGTTCATGTTATCCATCACCATAAACATATACTCCCTCTACCATTAGTGCAATCTAATTGTAATGTGCACTACCTACAAAATTTACTGAAACAACACTCCAAGGCTATTTTTTGATGGCACATCCCAACCCATTACTTCTAACAAGTAGAGGGACAATGGCAATGCAATCATTCAAACACCACCAGCAGCAACTTCCACTCTAAGTCACAAACTAAAGAAACCTGGAAATATATTACTGTTCCTTCCTAATCACTGGGACAAAATCTGGAACTCTCTACCTATTAGCACTCTGTACTGCAGTGATTCAAGAAGGTGGCCTTTCTAGTGATGCTCATAACTTGTCAGGGAATTAAATAAAAACAGTCTGATGTAACCTGAGACAGTGGCTGGGGCTTGGAATTGGAATGAGGAGTATTGTGTTTGTTGGGCAGCTAAATACAATGGCTTTTGCCTTCTCCTTAAAGTGAAACAAAATGAAATTGCAGCCCCTCCCTAACTAAATTTCAGATAAGCAGTCTCATAATGCCCAAGGCATGAAGACAGTAATGAGCTAGAGTTTAGTGCCATCAGTATAGACAATGCAACATCCTCAGATGTATGTGACTAGGGCAGCATATGGGAGCTGAGGGTGGGATTTGAAAGGGAGCATAACCAAGCCAAAAAGCATGGACTCATTTAATATTGGGCCAAGGAAGGAAGGTTGGAAGTCAGCAGTTCAACAACAAGGGTCAAGAGATTAGAAGATAGTCTCACAGACAAGATCAGCTCAGAGACAGCGCAACGGTTGGTAGGAGAGACACTAAAGAAACATGTAAGATCAGGTTTAGAGCAGGGTTATGATCCCAGCTGATGTTAACATGGGACAAGTCAGATCCCATGGTAAAACATGGCTTGAAAGAGCCTAACTTTGTTATTTTTTAACCATGGAGATCAGTTACAGAACACATCATAAGAGTCTGCAATTGTGCTTTAAAGGATAAAATGTTTATCAAACAAGAAATAAAAGCAATAGCTAAAAAGGTTGGAAAGATATCAGTACAAAAAACAGGAAAAGGATTCAAACTCATACTGTGATAACAAGGTGTAGAGCTGGATGAACACAGCAGGCCA
>NC_063332.1:113115597-113129078 GCF_021869965.1 Rhincodon typus
GTTCATCCAGCTCTACACCTTGTTATCTCAGATTCTCCAACATCTGCAGCTCCTACTATCTCTCAAACTTATACTGTTCCTTTTTTCCGAAGAATAACCTCACAAACATCTCACTCCAGCAAAGATTCACTATCTCCACACTACGGCACAACTGCAATTGCTAACCTTCTGGCAAGTTCCTGTGTATTCACTGGATGCTTTGCTTTTGTTGGTAATGATCCCTGAGACACCCTGAGATAACTAATACAAAACTGCAGACTAAATTCACTATTACTTTAATTTCAGAGTAAATGTATGAGATCCCTAATCTCGACTTTCAGCAGTATTGCAGGATTTTGTGACACAGAGTTTACCTTGCCTGTTTCCACTCTCTGACCTACATGTATATTGTTTGCATTCTGGATTTTTCAGTGTTTCTGTATGTCTGGATCCCTGTTAGCAGGCAAAAGCAAAATGTTTCTTCCAATGTATCCAATCATCTGCATCCAGCTCCCCAAGTCTTCACTACAAGGTTGATAAATCCACATCAAAAGTACAATTATAACTCATAATCAACTTCAAAAATGAACCTAAAATCATATTTTCCCTTCTTAATACAAGAAAATATAACTTCAAGATTTACATTTTTCCTAATAGCTACCCACAGGAAAAAATGCAAAGGTATCATTAAGAGACGTTTTCCTTTTATTTTGTAATCCCTCTTTATCACTATATCAATGCTACTTAAGACAAATTTTATCTAGCAGTAAAACTTTTTTTACATAAATTACATAAGGACTTCCCATGAAAGTCCCATTCTACATAAGTCAGTTTTGATCATGAAATATGTGTTTCTGAAATATTGGGAATTTCTACAGGAAAGAATTCGAAGTTTGAGAAAAATAACAGACTAGTCTTTGATCCCATTTTGTCCTGCTCTGATACATCTGCATCAACACCAATGTCACTGGCATTAATAGCCACTTTAAATGTTTTAACATAATTCAGTACCACTAAAACTAATACAACAGTTTGTAGAGCTTTCAAGCTGTAAAAGGCACTCTGACACTCCTCTGTGCTTTATAATTCCTTGCCTATCTTTAACAATATTGTCAGGGGAGCTAATACAGTGCTGAAATTCAGAATAAACATCCAATAAAATCAACTCATGCCTATGAACTACAAAGTCTTTCATTTAGTCTTAGGTACTGGCAAATCTAAGATAACCATTATGTTTGCTTCTCTGGGTGCTACTTGGCTTTGTCCCATTGTATGTCCCAAATAAGTTACTTTGGCTTTAGCAATTTGAGAACCTAGTTTAGAACCAAAGCAGCTCTTTGTTAGAACAACTAATTTGTTGAAATGTTGTGAATGCTCTTCCCAGTTTGGGTTGAACACAACAAATCACCAATAGAGACAATGCAGTGGTTCAAGAAGAAATGTCACCATCTTTTTTTCAACCACAACCAAGAACAGACAATAAGTAAATAAATCCTCAGAACAGATTTTACAAATTGAGATATATTTGTAAACAGTTAAAGGGACGGAAACAAAAGACTGATAAAGAACAAGTTATTCACAAGGGGATGGGGGCAATTTATGAACTGGGTGCTCAATCTCTTTCTGCTCTACAGAAATAATGAAGATATGGGATGTCTGAATTATTCTTCCTATTTCAAATGTAGAAAGATATTGTTTCTTATCTCCAACTGTAATATTAACCACTGTCTTCAAACACAACAGTTAAATTAGCAAATAACATAATGCTAAGAGACACAGAGTAGGCACGGCAATCAATTCTCAAAGAGGTCAAAATGGTTCTCATTTAGTTAATTAATTACAAAAATAACATTTTGCTCTGTAGCCTGTTTCATTTTATCTTTCAGTATAGGATAATACTAGTTAATACATAGCAAAATTTAACAATAAGAGGCACACGTACATTTTGGATGGGATGGGATGGAACTTGTGAAACACAACTTGAAACAGAGCGAGCAGTGTTATAGAGATAACCAGGTGTAGAGCTGGATGAACACAGCAGGCCAAGCAGCATTACAGGAGCAGGAAGGCTGACGCTTCGGGCCTAGACCCTTCTTCAGAAAAACCAGTGTTATGTCAATTTGTTGCTCACAACTTTATCAGACTGTGAGGCAACAATAGAAATAGAACACTAGCTATATTGTCAAAACAGCTGAGTTCAAATTTCCCAAAGTTATGTTGAAGCTGGACAGTGCACTGCCATATCACACCTGAATAATGTATTACATAAGTAAAAGAGTGGCTAGGGAGAGAATAGGTGTCCTTAAAGAACAGCATGGCCATCTATGCGTGGAGCCACTGGAGAAAGGAAAGATTTTTAATGAATATTTACCAAGGACAGAATCATGGATGCTAAGGAAATAAGGGAAACAAGCAGGGATATTTTGGACTGCATACATATTACCAGAGAGCAGGTGTTTTCAGCCTTAGTTCACAGTGAGGTGGATAAATCCCCTGGGCCTGAACAAGTCCATCCTTGGACATTATGGGAGGCTAGGGAAGAAATTGCAGAGGCCCTTGCAGAGATTTTTGCTTCATCTTTAGCCACTCGTGAAGTTCCGGAAGACTGGAAGGTGGCTAATGTTGTTCCATTGTTTAAGAAAGGTAGCAAAGACAAGCCAGAGAAGTACAGGCCAGTGAGCCTGACATCAGTGGTAAGCAAGTTATTGGAGAGGATACCGAGGGACAGGAGTAACCAACATTTGGATAGTCAATGTCTGATTAGGGATAGTCAGCATGGATTTGTGCACAGGAAGTCATGTCTGACAAATCTTTTAGAGTTTTTTGAAGAGGCAATCAAAAGGGTAGATAAGGGTAGAGCAGTGGATGTTGTCTGTATGGACTTTAGTAAGGCCAGGCTAGTCATGAAGGTTAAGTCGCATGGGATCTGGGGAGAGCTAGCTAATTGGATTCAAAATTGGCTTGATGGTAGGAAGCAGAGGATGATGGTTAAAAGTTCTTTCTCAGACTGGAGGCCTGTAACTAGTGGTGTGCCACAGGGGTCAATGCTGTGACCTTTGTTATTTACATAAATGATCTGGATGTGAACGTACAAGGCATGGTTAGTAAGTTTGTGGGTGATACAAAACTACAGAGGGAATTGATCAAATGGGGAAGTGGGCTGAGGAATGGCAAATGCAATTCAATACAGATAAGTGTGAGGTGTTGCACTTTGGAAAGTCAAACCAAGGTAGGACTTATACAGTAAATGATAAGGTCTAAGGAGTGTTGTTGAACAGAGAGACCTAGGAGTACAAGTACATAGTTCATTAAAAGCGATATCATAGGTAAACAGGGTGGTGAAGAAGGCATTTAGCATGCTGGCCTTCATCGTTCGAGGCATTGACTACAGGAGTTGGGACGTTATGTTACAGTTGTACAAGTCCTTGATGAAGCTGCACTTGGAGTATTGTGAACTGTTTTGGTCATCCTGTTATAGGAAAGACATAGTTGAATGGGAAAATGTGCAAAGAACATTTACAAGGATGTTGCCAGGACTAGTAGGCCTGAGATATAGACAGAGGTTGGCTAGAATAGGACTTTATTCCTTGGAACGTAGAGATTGAGGGGTCACCTTATTGAGGTGCATAAAATCATGAGGGGCATAGATAGGATGAATGCATATTGTCTTTTTCCCAGGGATGGGGAATTGAAAACCAGAGGGCATAGGTTTAAGGTGAGAGGGGAAAGTAGGACCTGAGGGGCAACCTCTTCATGCAGAGTATGGTGCGTACATGGAATGGGCTGCCAGAGAAAGTGGTTGAGGCAGACACAATAGCAACATTCAAAAAACATTTGGACAGGAACATGGATGGGAAGGGTTTTGAGGGATATGGACCAAATGCAGGCAATTGGAACTAGCTGAGTGGGCACCATGGTCAGCATGGACCAGTTTGGGCCAAAGGGCCTGTTTCCATGCTGTATTACTCTATGACTTATGCAGTTCTAGTCACCACAATATTAAAGGTCATCAGAGCCTAAAGGTAGTGGAATGTACAGAACTGTAAGATTTTAATTTTTTTGGGGGGTGGCATGGTGGGTCAGTGGCTAGCACCGCTGCTTCACAGCGCCAGGGACCCAGGTTTGATTCCAGCCTTGGATGACTGTCTGTCTGGAGTTTGCACGTTCTCCCCGTGTCTGTGTGGGTTTATTCTGGGTGCTCTGGTTTCCTCCCACAGTCCAAAGATGTGCAGGTTAGGTGGATTAGCCATGCTAAATTGCCAATAGTGTCTAGGGTGGGAAATGCAGGGATATGGTAGGGGGTGGGTCTGGGTGGGATGCTCTTTGGAGGGTCGGTGCAGACTCAATGGGCCAAATGGCCTGCTTCCACACTGTAGGGATTCTATGATTCTATATACAGAAACCAGACTCATTTTATCACACCACAAGCAAATCATAATTCATACTGTGACAGAAAATGACAATGACCTCCTCTTCATGATTCTTTATTGGCATCGATAGAATACTCTGCGTCTTGTATCCTGTGATCTGGTCAACTTCTGCATTAAACCTGGGATCCTGTGAGAGTTGGAGAACAGATCTGTCAGATTTTAGTATTATTTGTACAGAGAAATGCAAATATATAAAGTGAATGACTCATACAAATTGAGCTTTTGATTTTGGATTATTCCCAACAACTGTGTGTTTTAGTCTGCTATTTCAAATTGTAGAAACAATGACTTCCTTCTTCCTTAAAGGATAAGTAGTTTTGCAGATGCTTTTCCATCATTTTTAGCATATCACAATTACATATAAGAAGGTATTATGTTAGAAAGTAACTATCTACTTAGCAACAGTGTAGCACATATAATCAAATGAAAAAAATACTAGAGTTTGATACTGTTATTGTTTATACTAACATTTAGAATTAAACTGGGTTTAAAACAACAGTACGTTGATTATGTTATAAAATACAATTAACCTCACTCTAGAGTCTTTTTCAATTCTGTGTTAAAGGGGGGGCCACCTTCAAATAATATCGACATTCAAATGATTAAAAATAAGTTATAATTTTGAAATAAAAACTTGTAAATATAATTATGTTCTGTTTAACATATTTTCCCCTCAGATATAAGTATGGTGATTCCACAATGCTGGCTGCAAGAATTAAATGACCAGTGGAAGATTTATAATTAAACAGGTATAATTCTGAAACATGGGCACCTTTCACTAATCAATGATTTCACTGATGCCTGAACTGATTATTGAAATTTCAGGAGCAGTTCCAGTGTATGATATTTTAATTAGTTGCGGTCATCATGGTGATCTCCCATTTTATTGTTTTATCAATGACTTAAATAGTAAAGAAATCACATATTTTTATAAAATGATAAAACAGTGTCAAAAGCAGACCAGTAAAAATTAATAGCCATTATTGACTTTTTAAGCACTTCTCCTGTTCATTCTAGATGGAAATCAGACACTCAATTTAAGGCATTACATGAAAGACTTTGGCTGTTAGGAATAAAATAAAATTCTGCAAGGGCTCCTGGAATTAGGAAGAAATCATCAGGACATGCAAAATACAAAGATAAACTAAATATTAGAAATTTAAATATTAGGCAGTATTTATGAACAAAACCATCATCTTGTATTTACATAGCATGCTTCGCATAATTAATTGTCCCAAGGCAGTTCACAGATGCATTATAAAAGAAAATATTGCACGGAACCATATAAAAAGGTATTACGGCAGATGAACAAAACTTTAGTTAAATAGATAGGTTTAAAGGAGGCAAGAGAGGCAGAAACATTTGGGGGAAGAATTGCAAAGCTTAGATCCCGAGCAGTTGAAGGCATGATCACCAATGGTGGGGACGATTAGCACTGGGGATATTCAAGAGGTCAGAATTAGAGACAGACAGATATTTTACAGGATTGTAAAACTGGAAGAGATTTTAGAGATAAGAAAGAACTTCATAATAAGATGGGAATTTTAAAATTGTGGTGTTATTTGGCCAGGAGCTAGGGTAAGTCAGCAAGCACAGAGTTTGTGAGCCCCACTTGGAGCGAGTTAGAACAGGGTTCTGGATGACCTCAAGTTTACAGAGGGTAAAATGTGGGAGGCTGGGTAGGAGGGCTTTGGAATAGTCAGGTTTAAATGTAACAAAGGTATGGAGCGTTTTAGTAGCTGAAGTACCGACACAGAAGTTAGAGACAGATGTCGCTATGAAGATGGAAATATGTGATCCTCATGCTATATGTTGAAAGCTTATTTCTGTGTCAAATATAGCACAAAGGTTAGAAGGAATCTGGTTCTGCCTCAGACAGTGCCAGGGAGGAGGACAGAACAATTGAAAATTGTGGCTTCTGACTTGCCAAATAGTTAATTATTGAATTTAGAGACCATTTACCTGAATCATTTGACATTGCTGGGACATTATCTTGAGAACATTTGCAGACACTCAACCTCCTTGTAGGCTGATCTTCAAAATTTCAGAAATCAAAAATCAAAGCTAAATTTGATTTCCTAATATTAGTTCCCAGCACACTGAAATTCATGCAATCAACCAGTAGAAAAGTTCTGATTTTTTTCTTTTAGATGTGATATGAAAAGCACCATTCTTTGGATAACAGAATCAACATGAGAAACACTCATGAATGCAATTGCATTGTCTGAAGCCAGTGCACTGAGCTTTGTACAGAAACAAAGAAGTACCTGTAAAGTGATTAAGCCTACATCTGTGTAGCCAAAGGAGATTGAGCTGTTCATACCTCATATGCATCTTTAATATTCAGTGGCTCTCCTGTAGCTGCTACATATCCAACTATCCCTTTGTTCCATTCCAACCGGATGCAATTGTTTGAAGTTTCTTCAGGTGTGGAACCTTCTGCAACATCGAAGAGCTGACTCACGAGAAACTTTTCATTTGAGCTGTCCTCGTGCACCAGGAAGAGCGAATATCTGTCAGCAGCAATGACTTCATTGATGTGGAGAAAGATTTTGTGACAGAGCGCTGTAACATCTAAATGGCTGGAAATATCCTTGACAAGCTCTAAAAGTCGGGAACACTGGTCATTGACAGGTTTGGCTTCACATGCAGGCTTGGGAAACTTGAATGGCATCTGTTCCTTTCTATCTGGGTCAAAGACAAATGTTAAACCCCCAATAGAATCTTTAACAAGCATGGGTCTCAGGGGCCTGTCAAATTCTGAAGCAGATATTTTCCTTGTAGGTGTCCCAGGTGTGGCACTTTCAGGCTGGGTCATTTGATGCATAGGGCTGAGGTCTCTCACAGTTTCGTTTGTGGTGGGAATAGTGTGCACTCTGTCTGCAAACCAGGCATTGACCATCTCCCTGTGAAACACCATATGAAAAACAGAAATGTTGTTTATTCATGGCACCACATACTTCTTAAATGTTTGCTATAAGAAACTTGATATTAAATATGATCACCAGCAGATATTAACAGCAAGTTCATTAGGGTAAGAGTCTGCAAGGTTTGAATCACTGATCCGTAGTCAAGTCTCTAAAAAATATATTTAAATTGTAAAAATGTCAGCTTTACGTACATTCCCTAAGGAGAGTGCGCCAATCTGTCCAAAACAGATATCGTACAGCTCAGGTCAATACAGGAATGAGAAATGAAGGATCTGGCAGATTGCAAATTAGCTACAGGGTCTGTTTTTAAATCATGTTACAGTAATTGAATTATATGATTTCTGTAACCTGTAGCTCCTTTTTTTCTATGCTGGACAGGCTCAATGAATTTTCGGTAATCCAACAGTGATTTATTAAAGAATGTATCCTAGAAAGAGATAGCAATGAATAAATATTTAATAGAGGGAGCAAGTGAATGAGACAGTGTGTAACTTTAGACGGCTAGGGTAATTTTGACTATGAGCAATAATATAAAGTGTACGATATTGAGCCAGAGTTGTTACTCATCTCTCCAGATTTCGATTTCAATTAGAGAGCAAAATGTGACATACAACTGACTCATATCGCCTATATTGCCCAAGCTCTAATTTATCCCCAGTGAGAAACAATGAGTGAGACAGGGTGAGTGAGAGTGAGGAAGTGATGGACTTGTCTGTTCATGTGGCTGGAGGTATGAAACATTAATGAGAGAAAATGAGGATTGTGTTTGAGAGAAACACAGAGACATAGAAATATAGAAAATAGGAACAAGAGAAGGGCTATTCTACTCATTGAGCCTGCTTGCCATTTATTATGACCATGGCTGATCCTCTATCTCAATGTCATACTTGTGTTCTCCCCCAATACCCTTTGACACATTTAGCCTTGAGAAATCTATTTCTTTCTTTCATATATCCAGTGACTTCATCGTCACAGCCTTGTATGGTAGAGAATTTCACAGGTTCACCACCCTCTGAGCGAAGACATTTCATCTCATCTCAGTTCAAAATGACACACCACATATCCTGAGATCATGGTCCTTGGTTTGGAAGCCTACAGCCAGGTGAAACATCATCACTGCCTCCGGTTTCTCAAGCCCTACCAGAATTTTATGCATTTCACTGAGATCCCCTCTCATTCTTCTTGACTCCAGTGAAAACAGACCCAGTCGACTCAATCCTTCTCATATGACAAACCTGCCATCCTAGGAATCAATTGGATGAACCCAATTGCAGTTCTTCTTTGAAAAATATACTTTTACTTAGGTAAGAAGACCAAAAATTTGCACAATATTTCAAGTGTGCTAAGGCCCTGTACAGCTGCAGTAAGACATCTATGCTCCTTTATTCAAACTCTCTTGTAATGAAAGCCAACATATCATTTGCCATCCTAAATGCTCACTGTACACGAATGCTTACCGATGTCTAAGAACACCCAGGATTATCTTTACAGCAACACTTCACAAACTATCACCACTTAAATAATACTCTGCCACCTTGGTTTTCCTCCTGAAATGGATAATTTCACACTCATCCATGTTATTCTGCATCTGTCAATTGTTTACTCACTTGCTCAACTTGTCTAAATAACGTTGAAGCCTTGTTACTACCTCCTCGCCACTTGTAGTCTTACCTAGATTTTTTGTATCAGCAAACTAGAAAATATTTCTTTTGATTCCAACATTCAAATTATTGGTGTCTGGAATAGAATAGACAACAATATGAAGGGGTTAGTGAGAGAGGGTACGGGATTGTGGGAGGAAACCATAGGTAAGTGCTGAATATTTGAAGAGAGAGCATTAAATGACTGCATGTGGCAAATCATGCGCAATGAGGCAGTGACTGGTGGATGATAAACAGGGTGACACGACAGGGTGAAATTAGCCTTTAGCAAGTGCATAAAATGAGCAATTATGAATTGTTCATTCAGTTTTGTATTCTGCCAACTTTTGGTCCACCACTGATTAAATCATTTTGTGCTGCTTCAAAGACCAATTTCACTCTTGGGCAGTGAGCAATAGCACATCAGCTGTTTTTACACTTCAGCTGATTGAAGTCAATGGTATGAAAATCAAGTAGAACATGAACAGGCTACTGATTCAATTACACCCAAGGGTAATTTCAGTCTATTTGCCTCCTCAGCACATGTTAAACCTATAGACTTAAAGTGTTGGAATCATGACAATAAATTCTCATGTTGGCTCTTCATTAACACGACATTAGCTGTACATGTCAGCTCAGATTTATTGTTTCCTTTTTCTTTTTCCAGTCTTCCTCCCTTTTGCTCATTTCTCAGTTTCTCTTTATAATGTGTTATATTTTGTTAAAACTACTGAAAGTGAAAATAAAACTGGTCACAATCGGAGGTAAATATTTCCAGTCAATGAAAGAGTGCTGCAAAACAACAAACCTCAAAACAAAGAATTATCTTTAATATAAAGAAATCTGCATATAGCTTATTAAATGAAGCTACATAACAAAAATACATAGGCTTGTCAACTTTCCTGCTCCTCTGATGCTGCCTGTTCTGCTGTGCTCCTCCAGCTCCACACTGTGTTATCTCTGACTCCAGCATCGGCAGTTCTTACATCTCTGAGGCTTTAGCTTTTCCCTGTTTTTGTAACAACTGTCATTACCTTTTAAATATATGGAAATTTGCACGAAAATACAAGGATGAAAATAGATCGTAAAGACCAGGCAAAAAAAAATCACACAATCTCACTCTTAAGTCAGTTGTGGGATCAAGTTTGACAGTATTTGCGTACATGATTAAGTCCTATTTTTCAGTGTCGTATTGAGAGAGTTCTTCTTCAACAGAGGTGTAGTTGAAAAATTAAATCATAATCATATTTATGAGAACAATAATTAAATATTAAGCACAGGGAGTTCTCCTGTATCTTTCCCAATATTCTCCACTCAACCATCATCATCAAAATAAGAATAATTGCCGATTCAACTAATTGCTATTTGTACAAATTGGTTGCTTTGTTTGTCTACAAAATTAGTGTGACTCTGTTTTACTTCACACTATTAAATTGGTTCTAAAGTGTTTTCAAACATTTGAGAATCATTAAGGTACTTTATAATTGCAGGTTAATGCCCTTCTAATCCAATATTTTTATTTTAATTTATTTTACTGAAGAATTAATGTCTTAATGATGTTCTCGATAAGAATACTATGTTACAGTTAGCCTAGTCTCTGTGTGTAGGTTGATAAGAATAAAACAAAACAAATCCTGTGAGACTCATTAAAATGACTGGATTTCAGAAAATCTTGTTGGCTATCACTGTCAAGAGAAAATCAGTAAAAACTGATCTAGATTATTTTTTCAAAATCCATAAAATTGCTCTGGAAATATGTGAAAAGTGAAATAAATATGATAAATGAATGCAAGAAAATATTTTGGTAAATGCAAAATTCGCATTTCACAAGGTAAGACGGTATAAATAGCAATGAGGTAAAAAAAATTATTTGGTTTTTTTGTCCAAGAAAGGGATATTAGTCAGATTACTAGAAAAATTCCATGCTTTTTTACATAATGATATGGGTGTCAAGTTTTAACTTACACATGAACAAGCCTCAGTTCGGTAACTCCTTGCAAGTATCCCCAACGGTACAGCATTGTACAACAGTACTACAAAAGAGCTTAGGTTATAAACTGGGGCTTGAATCAATTACAGCATGAGTAATAGGTAAAGGAATTAACACCTAAGATAAGCAAAAATAAGTATTTTTATTCCCTGGCCAAATGTTGATGAAAATAAAAGTCTTATAAATTAATCATTGGGACTTTCAAAAGTTTAATTTGAATTGTTTTCACCATTTGCTACCTTAATGAGAAAAGAAACATTTATGAACCTTCAAGATAGGAGATATTATAGTGGTCAACTATGTGGCAGTTTATATGCACAACGTTAAAGCTTTCTTTGGATATATATGTAGATTTTTTTGAAAAAGCTATACCAGACCAATACATGGATTTCAAAAAAAAAAGTGGTAAAGAAAAATTTGTAGACTATGTCTACATGGGCCGTGAAGAAAAAGAGATTCAATCATTAATATTGAATTGCTTTTCCTCTCCCTGAGCTCCAGCAACTTTTCTCACACAACACTGTGATGCTTACCTCAAAGATTGCACCACATCTCCACAGCATCACTCTTGTATGACCTTATCTCAGCAATAGAAGTGTTTGCCGCTGCCAAGACCTTCCAACATTTATGCTGTCAGCACCATATTTAAAGCCCAGCTACACGTTAGTTCAAAATCTGCAAGCCAAGAATGGCCAGCCCTTCATAGTTCCTGGGTCATTTCAGGCAAATTGCAAATTGCAATTGATAGTCAGCAACCTGGAGGTCCTGGTGTTCATGGGTGGTGTAGAGGGAGGCTGTCCTCTTTGCTCAGGACCACCAGAAGAGACCATGGCATCAGAACCTGCCATCCTGGTCCAAAGTTGTGATCTGAGTGACTGCTGTTTCAATGGTTCAGCAGTGCAGGAAGGAAGTTAATGACCTTTGGTGTTCCACGAGAGTTAGTGCCAACATTTTCTCTCTCCCTTACTTGACATTCATGCACCATGTTACTGTACCCACCTCCCACCAAGGATCAGGCTCTACCACTCTCACTATTGCATACAGCATTGTCCCTCGCTAACTCTCACCCATCTCGTTCCCCCAGATTAAGCTTTTGCTAGGAATGGGCCCACATAACAATTGATATTAATCTAAATGGCATGAAAATATTGTTCTCATTCAGAGAAATCAAAGGCTGGCTTGGGTAAAAATGAGAAAAGTCACAGTGGTTTAGTTGTGGGTTCACTGGAGTGATAATGAGGTATGAGGAATAAGTAGAAGATGCTTAACTGAATATCTTATCATCCTAAACTGAGGCTACAAATGCCTGATAGGAACATTAAATGCCAAGATTTAATAAGTACTTTCGTCCTGAAAGTTAACATGCATTGCCGTGACTGCCAGAGGGAAATGAAAGTCATGCGAAATAGCAGCTGAAATTTATATAGAAAACGTACCTATTTTTTTCTGAAAAAAAAATTGAAGCAAAAGCACATGAAGGACTCATTCAAAAAAGGAGCCGGATAAGTATCTGGAATCAGGAATTAGGTCACAGGTATATTCGGATAGAGCTTTGGAAGTAGTATATCGAACACAGTGGTTTGTTCACTTCTGGAAGCAGACAAACATGGTACAATCTCATCTATGGTACAATCTCATCCCTCCAGCTACATTTTAAGTATGGGCTGCAGTACCTTCATGTAACTTCTATGGTCCCTGTGATTATTAACCCTTGATTGAACAGGAAATAGTGGGGAATTGCACACTTGAATTAGCAATGTATGCTGCATGTGGATGTCTTTAATTCATACATGAAATATAGGCATCACAGGCAAGGCCAACACTTATTGTCCACTGCTAATTTCCCTAAGCTGAAAGTTTCACTTCACCATTTCAGAACAGTTATGATTCAATCACATGACTAGAGTTACATCCAAGGCAGAGGAGACGGGGAATTTTCAGGTGAGTAACTCACCTCCTGCCTCCCCAGACCCTGTCCACCACCCACAAGGCATGAGGCATGAGTGCAATGAAATGCTCTCCAATTTCCTGGATGAGTGTGACTTTAAGTACAATCAAGAATCTTGACACCGTCCAGGGCAAAGCATACTGCCTCATTACTAAATCTAATTGATATCCTGCTGCCAGATGCCTCATCATTTGATAAGATTCCACACAAAAGGCTATTGTGCAGAATAGCTCACGCTGTAAAGATAACATAGTAGCCTGGATAGAAGATTAGCTGGTTGGCTGAAGACAGAGTGTATGTACAAATTGCTCTTTTTCAGATGGGCAGGTTGTGATGAGTGGAACCATACCAGGGTCTAAACTTTACAATTTATGTCAATGATTTAAATGAGGGGATCAAACGCACGATGGCTAAATTTACAATAACACGACGGTAGGTAGGAAGTGAGGTTAAAATTGAATCAGAGATAGTAGGAACTGCAGATGCTGGAGAATCCGAGACAACAAGGTGCAGGGCTGGATGAACACAGCAGGCCAAGCAGCATCATAGGAGCAGAGAGGCTGA
>NC_063332.1:113129478-113131730 GCF_021869965.1 Rhincodon typus
GGCTGATGTTTCGGGCCTAGACCCTTCATCATTTTTCTGATGAAGGGTCTAGGCCCGAAACGTCAGCCTCTCTGCTCCTATGATGCTGCTTGGCCTGCTGTGTTCATCCAGCCCTGCACCTTGTTGTCTTGGTAGGTAGGAAGTGTGTAGGTTATGTAAGTGGGCAGAAAATCTGGCAGGTGGAGCATGAGATGGCAAAATGTGCAGTTATTTACTTTGACCCAGAAAGAATAAAACAAGCAGAGTATGATTTATACAGAGAACAACTGCAGAATTCCAAGGTACGGTGTGATCTGGGTGTTCTAGTACATGAGTCACAAATGTTAGTATGCAAGTACAGGACAGAACCGGGAAGGCAAATGGAATGCTGGCCTTTATTTTGACAGGAGTTGATAAAAGCAAAGATATAATGCTGCAGTTATACAGGGCATCGGTGAGACTATATCTCAAATACTGGGAGTACTTTTGTTCTCTTTTCTCTTTTTAGTAGTGAGCTGCTTCCTTGAAGAGCAACAGTACATTTCATCCAGATAGACCCGCTCGCTGTTAGGGAGGGCATTCCAGATTTTGAACTTGGTGACTCTGAAGGAGCAATGATATATTTCTAATTTAGAATGGTGAGTGGCTTTGGAGGGGAACTTGCATTTGGTGATGCTCCTGTGTATTTGCTGCCCTTGTCCTTCTGGATGGAAGTGGCCAAAAATTTGGAAGGTGCTGTGGAAGGTGACATAGCGAATTTCAGCAATGCATCTTGCAGATGGTGCATACCACTGCCGAACTCTGCTCCTACTTTGTATGCTCATATCCTACATCGGCCCCTTCCATCTTCTATGTACCATGTCTCCATCATAGCAGGTTGGATTAAATGCCAACCATTCAATAAAAAGTTTAAAATGTGCAAAGAGATACTTTAAATGCCACATTCCAATGATCACTGAGACGGTCTCAAAGACATTGCCTGTTCAGCCCTGTAACCAATCCTTAACCACATTGCTATCATCCTCAATTTCTAAATGCAGTTTTTGCTCATCTTTTCCACCCTTCAGAACTTTGGCTAATCCTGAATTCTGTGACCTCCCTGCCATATGAGGTCTTTCATTGCCATGACCCCTAATTTGCTCAGCTCTTTGCTTCTCTTTGTATTAAGAAATCAACTTCAATATTTCCAACCTTGTTTCCGAATCATTTTGTATCTTCATTCTGCTCCATATGGAAAACTTTTGCAGCCTTTGTTCTATCCCGTCTTGGACAACCGTTTCTGTGCACTTCCTCTACTCACCACTGGAGGCCAATCTTTCAGCACTATGCCCTGTTCTCTGAAGTACTCTTCTAAGAATGATTTGCGTTACCATTGCTTATAAAGACTTCCTGGAAATTTCTCCCTGTGGCTGTCGGGTCACTACCTGACCTCTTCCCAGCTTAACCTGTATTCCCACTCCCAAACCCCAATCCTTCTTTTCCTGCTTTCTCTCCACCTGTTCATCTTGTTATGCTTTCAAAAATCAGGTAAAACTGGCTCGAACTAATTCCTTCGTGATTCTGTAGCTGTGGTCAAGAAACATCTGTGAGAAGGAACTGAATCAAAACCACATAACCTATTTGGTTATTTTGCAGCATTGTGTTATAGTTATGGCTGAATACCATAGATGTTGGCATATGTCAAGCAGAGAAGCCTTCAAAGATTGTTCCAAAAAGATGGTTTGAGTTATACACTGATGATGAAATGTGAATCTGTTGGTGTAGGCTTGAAAAGCCATCATTTTTAAATTGGAAAAAATGATGTATTTCATATTGAATAAATGTGGCATGACTTATTGAAATGAATTCATTGCACAAAGACACCTGTAACTATGATGAAAGCATTTTAAAAAGTATCAAATTAATCATCTTTGTATCCAATGCAAAGAATTAATCAATTTCATTTTGAGTTACTTTCATCAGGTTTCTATTCTGAAGTATGCTTCTCAAGGTTAGGCCATTGGTGATCCCCATTCTCATGTGTACTTAGTCTTAGGTATTCTTTTCAGGACAGATTCCTCCTTCTTCTATTGACTGAACAGTTTTTCCCTAACACTGTATTGTCTCACTGCAGCACAGTTATTTAATGAGTTAAGCAATGTGATCACTTTTAAGTGGAACCAGCTTCATATTTCATTTGTTGGAAGACTCATTCTTCCTTATTGCTTGGCACATGTGATCTGTTATTAGAGTATGTCTTCCCTCGCACACATCTTCACACACAGAGTATTGCC
>NC_063332.1:113132230-113146899 GCF_021869965.1 Rhincodon typus
TCATCCAGCTCTACACCTTGTTGTCTCTAGTTTTTTTTAGACTTTCTTCGTAGGGTCAAAGGGAGCTTGAGAATTCTTCTCGGACATACGAAGGAAGTTTAGAACTCCCCAGGTTGCCCAGTCCCTGATTGTGAAATCCTCCTGAATCTATTTCTGGTTTCTTTCATGAGTGTCTGGGATTGTTTCTTTTGTCTTGCTGACCTGCTGCCACCTGATATTCCCACAATTGACCAGCTGCCAGGTTAAAGGAAGATCCTAATTGCAGAACAGGCAGATGACACACAGGGCTAAGATTTCACAGGGCTCACAAACTCTGTGAAATAGCTTGAAACTCATTACAACTGATACCCACTCAACTCAGCAAAAATAACGATAAAATATGATAGTGAAAAGTTGAATAATACTGAATCCATAAACCAGGTCGAGAGAAATTTTGAGCTAGAATATTTAAATCTCTAAATGGCATTAGAGAGCAGTTTTGCTCTTCCAAAAATACACTGGGTTATTATTTCCTGATTTATATCATTATTCCTAAATAACAGCAAGTGGAGAAATCACTTTGCAGTCAATATATCATTTCTTCAGACCAGTGAGGGAGAAAGTCACACAGATGGTGAAAACAGTCAAATATTCTAGAGCCTATCATGCTACACAAACATTTTACACAGCATTGGTTTGATGAATTAAGATTCTTAACGTCAACAAGTTTTAAATCATTGTAGCAGCATCCAATCATGTAGCGAAAGTGACTCCTGCCTGATAAAAGTTGAAAAGGTAAATGTTTTGTAATTTAAGACAATATATTTTTATCATCCCTTTAAAGAGTCTGGTTGGATAAAGAAGAGGTTTACATAATTCTTCATACACTCATCAACTCATGACAACTGTTAATATTTAGAATGCATTCATTTATGTTAAGGCTTCTCAGAAGATATTCTTAGTCAAGTCATCAAATTTATAAATTAAAATAAAACAGAATTTCTTGAATTGATTTGTATGCTACATTGCAATTCTAATTATAATGTAAGAATAAAGTCCACCTGTTACAGAGAGTAGCAGTGATGTAATAATAATGGCGATAATTCAGATAAAAAGGGTGGGATTTGATCTGTCATATCATGCTGCACTAGCGTTGCATCGATAGTGTTGAGATTAAGCTACTTTTATCATAGCTAAGATTACAGGCAATATACTACACAGTGTCAGTATTTTAGCCAAAGGGCTACATTGGAACGTCATGGTGGCTTTCTTAGTAGATAGAGGAGTCAAAGTCAGAAGAAGGTGAAAAACATAATCATTCTTTTTGGATCAAAACATACAGTGGCTGTCTACCTGACAATCTATCCTCTTGGTTAAATAAAAATTATGTACTTGCCAAATCTGTAGAACAATAATTAATGAAACATTTACCTTCTAAGTTGGTGGAGAAATTCTGTAGCATTCAGAAGACAACTTGAGACAACTGAAGATATATTATTTATTTTTGATAATTATTAATCTTGAAAAATTGCCTGTGTCGGCCAAATAAAAAGGTTACTCCATCTTGCTTTGAAAACAGGAACAGTTTTTTAATTTCAAATATATTTATATTTATACTCAAACAGTCCTTAATAACTGCCAGGTGAAAAAATATAAGGAAAAGAACCCAGGCAGGTCTGGTAAGAAGACCAATTGAACTGAAACTCTCAAAAGACATATGAAAATAGGCAAAGCAAACTGAATTGTGTTATTAATCGAAGTTGATAGCTTTATCACCTATGCAAGGACAAATGAAAACAGAAAAGTTGGAAAGTTACACAAATCCTCTGGAAGTTCATCTGTGGTTAATAACACATAAGATATTATGTTTTCTGGTATAGCTGGAAAAGTATTGAAAGAATGCTGAAGTTATGTTTCCCTGTGTTCTTTCAGACTTGCTTAACCCATTGCTATTGCTAAGATATTTCTGTTACTAAATCAGGTTTCTAGTTGCTAAGGTTTTAGACAATAGAAGATGTGTGATGCCTTGAAATAACCCAACATGACAGCCCAGACTGGCATCATATATGAGAGATTGACATAATGTCATTAACTGCAAGACTGATGTACCGACTTAATTGACATCTTGAGCAACACATGCCCTTTTGGTGGTGTTTGTAATTCCTATATTACTGGATTAATACAAGAGGAAATTGCTTTTTTTCGTATTTCTAGATTGCTATCATGAAAGATATGAATGTAAAATAACCTTCCAGAGGTTCTCGTAGTAACAAACAATGAGCCATATTTCTAAGAAACCCACAGAGATTTGAAATAAAAGCATTCATATGAGAAAAATAATGGCAAACAAAACAGCAAAATGCTGTAAATGAGCATTGAGTCAAGAGGTACTTATTAGTAGAAAAGACAAGTTCATACTTTCGGTGTTGTCTTTTCTCTTTCCAGATTGTGCCTGCTGCATTTTTCTAACATTTCCTGTATTTATTTTACAGATCAAATTGATCACAAAACCTGGAACCGCAGTTGTAAAAAAAAACCTTCATCACTGACAAGAAAATCAAAAACAAGGGGACATTTTCCTAAAATTAGAACTCAGCCATTAGGAGCATAAACAGCAGGCACTTTTTCAAAGTGTAATAGAAATTCATAATTGTTTCTCCAAATGGTTGTTGTTGTCAATTGGAATTTTCAGAATGAAAGTACGTTTTTTGATTCAAAGTAGAAAGGAAGAGAAAAGGCAGGAAAATTAAACTGAGGTGTAGATCACATGATCTTGAGGGCTTGAATGGTCATTCAGCTTTAGGGTCAAAATTCGTGATAACATCAACAATTTGTTTTATGCTTACATTTTCTCTTGGGGGAAATGGAATAAAAATCTGGACCTTGCAAATGTGGGTTTCTGATTGCTATTGTTCATATTGCCTTGTCATTCATGATAAATTTGCTGGATTTCTTTCACTTTTCATTTCATTTTAATTAGAACGTCTGCTAGTTGACTGAATTGAGTTGAATTTATGCGCTGTCTTCTCAAGTAGGTAGCTACTTTTCAACTTTCACAGTGCCTGCAGTTTATTTATCATTTAAATGTTTGCCAATCATTAGTTCTATCTATGGTTCAATTTTTACCCCTTAACAGCCAGATGATCCTGTTGCTTTTTGTTCCCTCATGCGAAGAATGTACTGTGTTGAGGAATTTAAAAATAAATACGAGAGTAAACCCAGTGTGATTATAGAGATATAGTAATGGGAGAAAGAACATGTAAAGAGACAGAAAGTGAAGAAAGTATGTGAGTAAAACAGAGAGTAAGAAAGAGGGAGTAGAACAGAAGCCTGGACTCACATGGTTCCACTGTTAGCTATCCTCATGCACAAACTCTTTGGATATTTTAATATTTTATATAATCACTCACAAACAGAAGGATAATTTAAGAAAATTTAATTTCACTTATCATTCAGTATAAATATCTCATTTACGTATGGAAGTTAGACAGAAACTTTACAGAACCTTTCACTTTTTCAAAATGGAACAGAGCCACTCGAGAGTTCATATTACAGCAACTTTTACATGGAGACAACTTTTACGAGTTCAGGCTCCCAACACAGATCCTTGGAAGGATGCATGAAACAATCTGTTGCCAAGGTCAGTAGATCTGAATTGCAGCGTTCCCAATTTTCCAGTCATTGAACTTAATAACCAGGAAATTGAGGCTACAAATTGGGCATCTGTGTTTGATTGTCCAATCTGCTGTCCTATCAAATGAGGCTTCAGAACAGGAGTGCTAACTCAAAAAACTTATTGCAATGTTTAAAAAAGGGATCAGTTTAATCAGCACAATTCTTCTCCTCATTTCATATCTCTTTATAGTTCTAATATTTTGAATTCCATTGTACTATCGATTATGCTTCAGAAGAATACAGACCATAGCAGTCCAACAGAAAGACTTTGAAAAAAATCACAAATTAATGAATGTCATTATAAACCACATTGGGAAACTTAAATTTAAATAATTTGAATGGAAGCACAGTAAGGCACTAGAAAATCAGGAATAGTCCAAATATATAAACTTTATTCTTTTTTAAGTACTTATACTTTTCTAGCACTTTTGGAATGATATAACAAAGGTTTAATACAGAGGGATGACTTTTTAACAACACGCTAAGTAGCTTTAATGCTTTCCAATGATTCTGAAAGACCTTTGGAACAATAGGCAATTGATGTAACCTGACCTCTACCATTAGGGAGTGGATTACAATATTATTTGAATAGTGGCAAAGCTTCTTTTATTTATTCTTTCATGGGACGTTGATAGCAGGTAAGGCCAGTATTTGTTGCTCATCGCTCGTTGACTTTGAACTGAGTAGATTCCTCGGCCAATTCACAGGGCAATTAAATGCCAGCTAAATTGCATGGGACTGGAGTCACAAACCAAGTAAGGACAACAGGTTTCCTTACCTAAAGCATACTAATGAGCCAGATGGGATTTTATGACAGTTGTTATTCAGACCAACTTTCAATTCCATTTTTATTTTACTACTCGATTTGAACACATCTCCAGTTGAATTAGCAAAGGTTTTTAAGATTACTAGTCCAGTGCCATTACCATTATGCCACCATCTCCTCTGTGTAGATATGTGCTACACAATCATCTCCTGTATTAGATTGCAGCATTTGATTTGATTATAGCACCAAAATCAGAAATCCAATTACTCAGAGTTTGTACTTTTTTTTGGTCACTCTAGCTGGCCTCATATTCCATAGATAAACATCTCTAATAATTCTACCTCCAATTTTATTTGTTTTATATGTTAAAACAGTGTTTTAGAAAGTGGAAACTCAAGTCTAAACCAGCCAGTTTGTTAATTAAAAGCAAAATTTTGCAGACGCTGGAAATCTGAAATGAAAATAGAAAATACTGGAGAAATTCAGCAGATCTTTCAGTATCTGCAGAGAGACAAGTAGAGTTATTATTTGGAGCCTGGTATGATTCTTCTTCAGAATTGAAAGGGATGGAAAACTATGTATTTTATGCTACTGACAGAACTTGCCCCTATGTAATTGTGCTCTCATGTTAACATTTCCATCCTGCATGTGCTATAATGTTCTAACAAGCTCAATGCAAGCTGAAGGAACAATGTCTCATTTTTTGCTTAGGCAGTTTACAATGTCTAGGATTCAATATTGAGTTTTGTAACTTCCGATCATGTCTGCTGTCCTCCATTTTAATTATAACCATCCTTGCGTCATTCTGGCCCTAGTATGTGCATTGATGGCTTTGCTTTCAGCAGTCTGGACCCATTTGCTGCTTTTCATACCTTTCGTTAATACCTCTTTAAATCCCTGCCTCTCCCTTAACACCATTAGCATTCCTTATGTCTTTTGATTGGGACACTCCACCATGTGTTCCACTCACACAAACTCCACCATGACCCCATACCCAACCACCACCCCTCCTTTGCCAGCTGCATAAAAACCACCATTTTCCAGCTCCTTTCAGTTCTAAAGAAGAGTCATTTTGGACACAAAATGTAAACCCAGTGTTTCACTCTCCACAGATGCTGCCAGGCCTGCTGAGTTTCTCTGACACTTTCATATTTTATTCCAATTTATTTATTACAAGACTGCATTAGTTGGTTTTCTCTGTTTTTGCTTATGTATAAAGGCATTATTTCTCAGTTTTGGTCATTCCTTGGAATGTATCAAGTGACTGAAACAAATCAATGACTTCCAAAAGTGCTATTTTGCAACTGTCTACCAAGTGTGTGTGTTTGGCTCAAAGGACACTTCTCATTTCCCATCCCTTGAAAGCTTACAAGAAATAATAATCCTGGTTGTGTATTTTAAATACCATCTACATTGGAATAATATGCAGTGATAAGCTGCTCTCTCATCTTGTGTGGTTGGGATTCTACTAAAGTTCACTAAACTAACCTTTTACCCTAGGGATTGTTGATGGGCACTGGACAGTCTCTGACATTAAGAGACATTAAGAGTTTTTCTGAAGAAGGATCCCAACCCGAAACATCACCTTTCCTGCCCCTCTGATGCTGCATGGCTTGCTGTGTTCCTCAAGCTCCACACTGTGTTATGTCTGACATTAACAGAATCCTTTGCTTATCAAGAAGCAATCTACTTCTGCCTTAAAAATATGCAAAGGGTCTGCTTCCACTGCCTTTGAGGAATAAAAAGAGTTTCAAAGCCTCACAAGCATCTGTGAGACAGATATCTTGTCATCTCTGTCTTAAATCGCTGATGCCTTATTTTCAAACAGTTGCCCCTTGTTCTAGATTTTTCCATGAGGAAATACCATTTCCAAATTCAACATGTCAAGACTCCTGAGGATCCCATATGTTTCAATCAAGACTCCTCTTACCATTTTGAACTCCAGTGGTAATAAGCCTAGTCTACCCAAACTTTCACCATTAAACAATTCTCTTACTCTAGATATTAGTCCAGTAAACTGTTTCTGAACTGTTTCCAAACACTTATATCCTTTTTTAACTAAGGACATAAATACTGTACACAGTACTCCAGATATTATCTCACCAATGCCCTGTATAACTGAAAGATAACCTCCCTACTTTTATATTTAAATCCCTCCTTACAATAAGTAATAATATACTATTAGCCTTTCTAATTATTTGCTAAACCTGAATATAGACTCTCTGCAATTCATGTAGGAGGACAGCCAGATCCTTCTGCATCGCAGATTTCAAGAGCTCCCTAAGAAGATAAAAGCTAAAGTATGAACTGATTCGGTGTTCCCATATTGTTTCTCAACACCAATCTTAGAACAGCACCTTACTATATGAATGTGATGCATTGGTTTCCCCAGATTCTCCAAACATCATTTCGACCAATTTGTAGTCCATTTGTAGCAGGTTTTTTTTTGGACAATGACTGCTGGGAACCATATTAAAACTATCAGAACCCAATTCACTGAGTATCCATCACAGCTGACAATGCTATGAGCAGGAAGTGAAGTCCCTTTAGTGATTGCTGCTTGAAGTTAAACAATTGTTCCATTCGTTGGATCATAAGGGAAGTTCATCTGGCTTTCATGAGTCAAAAGTAAGAATGCTAAGGATCTTGCGAGTATTCCATTCATTTCATAGAATCTCTACAGTGTGGAAACAGGCCATTCAGCCCAACAAGTCCACACTACCCCTCCAAAGATCATCCCTCCACCGGCTCATTCCCCTACCCCTGCCTTTCCCCATGTCTAACCCATTTAACCTAAACATCCCTGGACACTATGGGTAATTTAGTATGGCCAATCCACCTACCCTGCACATCTTTGGACTGTGGGAGGAAACCCACACAAACACGGGGAGAATGTGCAAACTGCTCGCAAGCAGTCGCCCGAGCTTTGAATCGAACCCAGGTCCCTGGCGCTGTGAGGCAGCAGTGCTAAACACTGAACCACCGTGCCATCCCTTTTCTTTCCCTAACTGTGTGAGAGTAGGACATTCGGCCCAGCAAGTCCACACCAACCATCCAAAGAGCATCCTTCCCAGACCGACTCCATATCCTATACCTGCATTTCCCACCCTAGACACAATGGGCAATTTAGTATGGCCAACCCACTTAACCTGCACATCTTTGGGCTGTGGGAGGAGACCAGAGCACCCGGAGGAAACCCACGCAGACACGGGGAGAATGTGCAAACTCCACACAGACAGTCACCCAAAGCTGGAAACAAATCTGGATCCCTGGTGCTGTGAGGCTACAGTGCTAACCACTGTGCCACTGTGGCACCCCTTTCTAGCTTGAACTCAAAGACTGATGACATAAACTGAGCAACTAACAGCAGCTGTGCTGGATTCCTCCAGCGTTGAGCTGATAGGATCGTTGCTAAAACACTGAGTGACTACATTTTATCTGAACATTCAACTTGTGTTATTGCGCAGAATGTCATGCATCGCTATTTGTGAATAATATTACAATTAATTTTTTTATTGGTAGAGATAGCATTTTTATTATAATTATATTTTTAAATTCTCATCCTCCCTTAATATGTACTAGTATGGAAGGTATTGAATTATTTATTAAAAATTAAGCATCTTGGTTAGTTTAACCAGATTACTGATTGTTTTTAGATGTTTAAAAAGCTTGCCCATTGACATGAAGTTGGCCACAATGGCAGTTGAGTCCTGTGCCTTACTCTATTACAGTTCAATTCATTCAAACACTGATTGGTAAATTCAGAAGTAGGATAATTCCACAAGTCCTGTTTGTGCTTATTTTAAAGGAATGTCATGTTTCAAGAAATTTGCAAATCTCTGAAAATATTCACATAAACTTGACAGTTTTGGATATTTCATACAAAAGGGTCTATCTCCAAGTACAAAATGTTGTGGAAGTCTCCTTAGTACTTTTTGAAGAAGGGCGAGTGGCTCCATTAGTGTCTTGATTAATATTAATTTCTTAAATAACATCTTCAGTCACAAGTAATGCATTTAACTGCTGTTGTGGAACTTTGTTCCACAAAGCATTACTTTAGAAGTAATTAATTGAATCAGAATCATATCCTGTGGCTGTAAATAGCATTAAATAAATGAAACTTACTTCCTTTCTTTAGTTCTATGCTAGGAACCGCATGCAGCAATGATAGTAAGATTGGGTCCTCACTTAGGTAAATAAACAAATACATGCTTCATTAAAATTCACAGTTTTTGCATTAGAGAGTTTCTCTGAGACCTTACACAATCCAGTACAGTTTCCACCTTATATATCTTCATAATGTTGCTCCTTACATACATATTCAGCAGTTACTATTAGAGTAATGGTACAATTAAACCTTCATTTCATACTTTTCCCCATGTTCTCTCTCTTCTCACAAGAACAAAGACTCTTACCAATTTTTATAGATGTACCATATAAAGCATCTTATCTGGATGTATCACAGTGTGGTACGGCAACTGCTGTTCCCAAGACCGCAAGAAACTACAGAGAGTTGTGAACACAGCCCAATCGATCACACAAACCAGCCTTCCATCCATTGACTCCATCAATACATCCCACTGCCTTGGGAAAACAATCAATATAATCAAAGACTCCACCCACCCAGTTAAACTCTCTTCCACCCTTCTCCATCAGGCAGAAGATATAAAAGTTTAAATATATGTATGAACAGATTCAAGAACAGCTTCTTCCCCGCTGGTATCAGACTCTCTTCTCGCAAACTACCAACCTCATGAAATATTATCTTCCAAAAGCCCACACATCACTAATTATCTTTGATTCTATGCTGTCGACTCACTCCTTTGGAACAACTTACCACTTTCTCACGACCCGCACCAGAACTAAAAGGTGTGCCACCCACTTTCCTCTCACTCAGTCACTCCCTTTCTCTCATTCCAGGAGAAGAGGGCCCGCAAGAAGACAGATAGATCCTAGATATGTGGAAGCATGTCTGACACAAGACTCCTCACCTCATCATGAGATGAGAACCCTGGCACTCGCAGGAGAAGACTTGGATCACTTCTGCAGGGATGCTGAGATATCTGTGTCCCACTCTTCATTCCATTGTATACCTCACTTTCATCCCACTGAGACTCTCATTCACCACTTCTAGCCATGGACTATGCTGCTCTTGCAGGTTCTGGCTAGATGCCCAAAGCCTTGACACGGGAACTCCATCAGAAGCCAGTTCCTTAACCCCTAAGGATGAAAGCAAGGAGGCCTCAGAAGAAGCAGCAGCAAGGCTGTCTCCTGTAGCCGCACCAGCTCTGGTACTGACACCACGTCACACTTAGAAAGTCTGGCAGCTCAACCTGGAACTTCACAACTGGTCAAGAAAGAAATGCCCCAGGATGCTGGCACTCAGAGGACTGCTAGAGACCAGGGACTTGCTCCGCCCCAGACAGGAGAGGAGCATCTGGGGTCAGCAATCTACCACTTCATCCACGGAGTTAACGTTTTGGGTCCGGTGACCCTTCCTCAGAATTCAGAACTGGACCCGGAAAGTTAACTCTGATTTTTTTCTTCACAGATGCTGCCAGACCTGCTGAGCTTTTCCAGCAACTTCTGTTTTTGTTCCTGATTTACAGCATCTGCAGTTCTTTCGGTTTTTACCACTTCATTCACACGTACAGAGAGGAACAAGAGTAGCAGACAAGGTCTGTGGTATGCAATGGCCTGCATTGCCCAGAAACTAAAGGAGTGTAGCTAAACTATGGGGAGGCAGCTCCTTCAAGCATGTGATTGTCTGTCTGCCTCCATGAACAGATTGTCAGTTGCCATGGAGTGTTAGGCCTAGCACACTGAGGGTGTGTGGGAGAGCCTGAGCTCCGTAATACCAGCAGATGCACCTCAGGACCAAAGGCATGAGGCAAGGGCTGTCCAACTGGGGTTCTTTCCTCACAAGAAGATAGAGTGCTGCAAAGAGGCTGCCAGCTGGAGGAGTAGGAGCAGAAGTCTCCTCTCAGGACACTCTAGAGGTGGCTGGGCCCTCCACCTGCACCTGCCAGCCACCCTCTTTCCCTTGGACGTTCCAGGCGAGACATTGCATGGCTCTGGGGAGAAGAGCCTGAGCTGTCCTGCCACAAACACCGTGCTCCTCCACCACCCCCAACACCCCACCACCACCCCATGTTCATTTTGATGCAGCAGCCCCACAAGTCTATTTCCATTACAGTACGTGAGTCTGTGTGGCATGCTCTTCTCCCTGAAAAGGCCACACATCAATGGATTTGCAATCCACTCTCTCTTACAGGCTGAGCGTGAGTGTGGTCACAACCATTTTCTTTCATAATGTGTTGTTTTAATTTCCTGCACGATGGAATATGAAGGCAGATTCTCTTCAGCTCTTCTAGCCCCATCCCCTGTATGACAGTGAGGGTCCAAACTTACAGATGCCCTTCCCATCCACCCCATTGGCTTCGCACTGCCCCAGGACCACACATGAGCCTGCACCATTCCACCTTTCACCAACCCCCAACCCCATCCCCAGCCCCAGCCCCTGGTATGTGACGTGGCCATGCCTGGTGTGGTCCTACACCATCCCCTTTTTAAAGCCAGGATTCTCCTGACTGCGGACAGACACCCTCCTGCATTAGCCCATTCCCATCCGTGTATTACAGATCCCTCGCTCCTCTTTATAGTTGTCAACTCCCTTTAACCCAAGCCCCCACTCCCCACTGTTACACCTCACTGGGTTAGCACACTGGAAATCACTGAGTCATCACAGAATGTAAAGATTATATAGAATGCACAAAATTATCCACTTTACCTGTCTTTTCAACCCAGGTTGACAGTTCGCAGGGACCAAGTTTTTGTTCTTAACATGAATTACGATTTATAACAAATAAATTCTAGCTACAGATGAACAGCTATGAACTGCTACCTTATAATACAATTAGTTAAAATTCCAACCTCATTATAAGACTCCTACTACACGTTTTCAGACAGACACAAAAGCATGGGTGGAGGGAAAGACTGAGAAGGTACTTCAATAATTTGTGTCTACAGGGTTTGCTGAGCCGATCCTTTTGGCTTGTCAGGACTTGCTGCTCTTTGACCACACTTATTCAGGTATTTTCACTTCCTTCTAGGAGGCACAGAGTGACTGGCTCACCATTTTCAGAGTTTCTGACTTACTGGTAAAAGCCACAGCTTACAGCAACTGATGAGGGAAATAAACTGGCATTCTTCAGGCTTAATATATTTTTCTGGTACAGGGAAATGGGCTGGACGTCTGATAGTCCCAGATTATCTCCTTCTCACCCCCAAGCTGTTCATTTGAGTTTGAGTTTGATTTATTGTTGTCAAAATTTTCCGAGGTACAGTGAAAACTATCATGATATACAAAGGCAGATTTTAACATATAAAGCGCACCAGGGTAGCAGAACAGTGTGCAAAATACAGTGTTACAGCCACAGAGAACGTATATATAGAGAGAGACATCAGCATTAACATTGGAGAGGTCCCTTCAAAGGTCTGATCCCAGTGGGGAAGAAGCTGTTCTTGAATCTGTTCATACATATATTTAAACTTTTATATCTTCTGCCTGATGGAGAAGGGTGGAAGAGAGTTTAACTGGGTGGGAGGAGTCTTTGATTATGTTGATTGTTTTCCCAAGGCAGTGGGAAGTATTGATGGAGTCAATGAATGGAAGGCTGGTTTGTGTGATCGATTGGGCTGTGTTCACAACTCTCTGTAGTTTCTTGCGGTTGTGGGAACAGCAGTTGCCAAATCACACTGTGATACATCCAGATAAGATGCTTTATATGGTGCAGCTATAAAAATTTGTAAGAGACTTTGTTGACATGCCAAATTTCCTTAGCCTCCTGTTGTGCTTTCTTGATTGTCACATCGATGTGGGTAGACCAGGACAGATTGTTGGTGATCATCATTCCCAGGAACTTGATATTCTGAACCATCTCCACCTCAGCACCATTGATGCAGACAGGGATGTGTCATCTACTCTGCTTCCTGAAATCAATGACCAGTCCTTTCGTTTTGCTGACATTGAGGGAGAGACTGTTACCTTTATACTATACTGCTAAGTACTCAATCTCTTTCCCGTATTCTGTCTCGTTGTTGTTTGAGATCCAACCTACAATGGTGACATTGTCAACAAACTTGTAAATGGAGTTGGGGCAGAATTTGGCTACACAGCCATGAGTGTATAAGGCGTATAGTAGGGGACTGGGTGCACAGCTCTGCGGCACTGGTGTTGAAAAAAGTTTTGCCTATTCATACTGAATGCGGTCTATGGGTCAGTAATTTGAGGGGAGGGGAACAAGATATTGGAATTTAGAAGTGAGTTTGTTTGGCATTATGGTGTTGAAGGCAGAGCTGTAGTCAATAAGTAGGGGCCTGATGTAGGTATCCTTGTTATCCAAATATTCCAGAGATGAGCGTAGGGAAAGAGAGATGGCGTCTGCTGTGGACCTGTTATGCCAGTAGGTGAATTGCAAAGGATCAAGGCAGTTTGATAGGCTGGAGTTGATGTGAGCCATGTCTAAACTCTCAAAGCACTTCATAATTATGGAGGTCAGAGCCTCCAGGCAGTAGTCATTTTGGCAAGCTGAATGATTCTTCTTTGGCAATGGAATGATGGTGGTCTTCTTGAAGTAGGTGGGGACCTCAGATCATAGTAAGGAGAGGTTAACGATGCCAGAAAATACTCCCACCAACTGGATCTGAGTGCACGGCTGCGGACTCCATGTGTGCTGGTCACTTTCCGTGGGTTCACTCTCAGGAAGCCGGTCTGATGTCTGAGGTGGTGAATAAGGGTATAGGTGCATCCCAGGCTGTTGAGACAGGTGACATCGTTTCACTGACCTTCTATTCATGACGATCGTAGAATGCATTGAAATCATCGGGGTTAGCTACCTGGGAGCCAATCACGTCGCTGTTACCAGCAAATAATAACTGGTCACAATTCCATAGACCAATCAGCTACTTGTTTCAGTTGAATCTCTCTCTGTACATTGCCTTTGGGTCCAGTTCATCTGCATTTCTTCCTCCCACCATTTCAACAAATAGCTGTGTAAACAACATTTACAATAAGTGTCGGTAACCTGCTTTTAGTAGTGCAGTAACCTTTGCGGACGATGCTTGGCTTTTAATACAGTCCTTTTAATAGTTGTGAGTGTTAAGACAACAATTGAGCAGCCTAGAGATGCAGCCTGTTGCAATCCATGAGCTAGGCGCTTCTCCAAGCGCATGAACTGTCCTTATAGGAGCCTTACAATGCCAGTTGTTGAACCACCAATGTCTGCATTGCCCAGGCATCCTACATGTGGATCAGAGAAGTGCCATGAAGTTCCTGAGGAGCTGGAAAATATTGAGGGCCAATGTCCAAGTACGAGGGGTGTATGTGGCTGGTGCAATGTGATGCTGTTGCAGGGTGAGGAGCAAAGAGGCACTTTGCAGCTGGCAGTGAGTTAAAGTGGTCAGGTACTCACTTTGATTTACATGTTGAGAATTTGTAGTGCCTAGCTTGCTCATGATGGGTGGAAAGTTAGGAAGCTGCTCATTAATGAGGGGAGATGTACAGTTAATAAAGTTGTGAACAATCAATAAACTCACTTAAAAGGTAATTCCCCAGTTAGAATCTCACTTCAAAGTCTCTAAATTAGTTTAAAGATGCAGCAAGTTGCTCCTAATGTTGAGATAGATCTCGTTGGGCTGTTTGCACAATTCTCATCAGAGCCTATATCATTCAGGCCCTTTTAAGATTCAGCCCATGATGGAGTTCCAGGATTTGACTTCTTATTCATAATGATGGCATGCTTATCCATGTATGTACAGAGAACTTTAATGGTGAGTGAGCGACAATGAATATGAATTGATCTATTCATAATAAATTGCAAACTGCTGAAAAATAAACCCAAAACTATGACCACTGTAAATTTTCCGCATCTTTAGACAAAAAAAAATCTGCATTTGGCAACTGCATTTTCCATTTCAGTTTTCATTCAACCAGAATTCCTCCAGTACAAGGTTATGGAGTTACCTTCCATCACACTAGCCTATAGGAAGCTTGCAAGTCTCAGGCACAAAGATTAGGATATATAGTCAATAGGGTCATTGCCTCTTCAAATATTTTCCTGGGATTTCCTTGTGATGTGGAACTTGAACTGAACCGGTGCTGGGCAGAGTCTCATTAGAACACTAAGGTTTTAGAGTAGATTTGTAGCTCGGGTTGTGGGTGTTGAGGGTGGTTGGCTCGCCGAGCTGG
>NC_063332.1:113147399-113157838 GCF_021869965.1 Rhincodon typus
TTCATCCTTTTCTGATGAAGGGTCTAGGCCCGAAACGTCAGCCTCTCTGCTCCTGTGATGCTGCTTGGCCTGCTGTGTTCGTCCAGCCCTGCACCTTGTTCAGGGATGGTGATGTTGTGATTGCATGACAATGACAATGTCAGGCCACTGCTTGGCTAGTCTGTGAGACAGTTCTCTCAATTTTGACACTAGCCCCCATAAGCTGGTAAGGAGCACTTTACAGGGTTGACAGGGGACTGTTTGGAGTAAAGACTTGCTATGCCACAACTTATTCCATTTGAGGTCGAGGGAAACGTGGCTCAACAAGAGTACAGTCATGCAAACAATGGATTTAGGGTGGAATAAAATCAGCCATTCTAAATTCTTTCACTTCTGCCCAGAGGGGTCACAAGATAATCCATCATAAGACTGATATCTGGTGAAAAAGCTGAAGAAGACTCAGCATTCATATTTGCATTTATTAGTAAATTTTTTTATTTATATATGTACACACCATAGATATACATATATTTCAACATACATACATATATTTTAGGTGTACAAGGTTACTATATTGATGTAAATATACATCCATATGCATGTGTGTTAGAGGAGATTTAGGAACAGAGCGAGGTTAACTTAGAGGTCAGGATTATAATTCATTTCCACATGAAGTTTTCTCAGGGATGCTCAGCCAGCAGGCTGGACAGGATGCATACACCACATGAGTTAATACTTGAAGTTGTTGCATTCCTTTCAGTTCACACTCTGTTCTCTGTCTATAATAACATAGCTTTTTGAGAATAAGATTAAACAGAAAGACATTGAGTTTTGGAAAAGGTTTTAGTGTTTTAAAGAACTGAATGTTTATCTAATGAATTTCGACCCATTTTGGAATTTGTTGGAGGACACTTCATATGACTTTATATTGACATATATTTATGAACAGTTCATGCATGTTAATTTCAAAGTATTTATCATGATGGAGGAATTGTTACAGCTGGGCTGGGAGAAATACTTGATACACTTTAATCAGAAAATAGTCCAAATAAAGTCAATATAAAAGCAAGAGGAAAGTGAATTGCAATTACTTTTACCATTTTGAGAAAGGATGGAATCCATCACTTTTTATACAGCATGTAGTTCAGTTACAGTCCATTATAGGATAGTTCATTTAGTCCACTTGCCACCAATAACTTTTTTTAAAGGTTTAATATTTCAAAATCTTCTTTCTGACAGTACATCCATTTAGAGACAATTATCTACTATAACCTAGAGATTCTTCACATCATTTACTTTTGAGAGTCTATTTTCTTTCAAAATACAGACATTCTTGGGATTATAAATACAGTTTGGCCTAAGGCTTGTGGTATTCAAATAAATAAACGGTCTCTGTCTGATAATAATTCATAATTTAAACCAAATGGAAGATATCTAATTTATATACAACTCAGGCTTACCTACAAATTACATATAACATCAAAATATGCACTTTTGTGCAACCATCTATAAATATTTTTTAAAATGGTGACTATACCCTAGTTGAATTAATTTAATTTGTATTACCTACGATTTGTTAGTAAAAGCTGGTTACTGCTCATTTGACAATGTGTTTATTGTTTGTTCAATGGGTAATTAACCGAAGCAGACAAACGATGTTTATTAATTGGTTGATTCGGCATTCATGCAACTGAGAAGAAGACAACGGGCACAATCTTCCCAGCCCCTGAACGTGAGATATGGAAAGAAATTTGTGAACCTCAGGTGAGATGTCAAGCAAGGTCCTTCTCAATGCTGAGAGCAGAAAGCTACATTTTGCAACCAAGCCCTGATATCAAGATGAGATTCTTCATTGTGAGTGGATAGAGGCCTACAAACATGAATCATCACTTGTCATGACGCTCATTATTACCTCTTTCATGGTCAGCAAATGCATACATCTCATATCCATGGAGATAGTAGGAACTGCCAATGCTGGAGTCTGAGATAACAAGGTGTGGAACTGGATGAACACAGCAGGCCAGGCAGCATCAGAGGAACAGAAAAGCTGATGTTTCGGGTCTGGAACCTTCCCAAAACGTCAGCTTTCCTGCTCCTCTGATGCTGCCTGGCCTGCTGTGTTCATCCAGCTCCACACCTTGTTTTCTCATATCCATGGATGTTGGAATCTGACAAGTACCAGCCTGACCGCACCTTTATAAAACATCTTCAATTCACTTAAAATATGGTTTTACACTTGAACTGAATGTCGCTGCAAGGATACTTTGTGAAAAAAGACCCTGTTCACAGATTGGTCCAGGCAGCATCTCAGGGATGTTCACTTGCTCTCTTACTGCGCATTCGCTTTGTGCTCACTTTAATGCTCACCAAATCCTTGCCTTTCCTCACTTCGCTTTGTCTTGCCTGTTTGTGCTTTCCCTGTCAGCCAGACCTTAAAGGCTCACAGTACCATCATCTAGACTTTCTGTATAGAGCAGTCACAAAGCAAAGCAGCTTGTCACGGTTGTCAGCAGTCATCAGTTAAGGAATTGAACATGCTGTTTGATGGCACAGTGTTGTGTGAATCTCACATTCACAGCATTTGCAGCAAACACACTGAATGTGCATCAACCAAAGGGCCATGACTCAAAGTCAAGGGAGAGTAGACCTCATTCAAGACAAGGGGGACTGTAATCAGTTGGGGACCTTGGTACAGTCAGTCAAGGGCAACTTCCACTCACAACCCATGGGCCTGGGTGATGCAACAAAAATGCAGAGAAATAGAAGAGGAACAGATGTACTAGCAATTCCAAGAGCCGCGGCAGCCTCCAGCAGATGCAGAACAGCTTCCACAGGATGCGGTAGCAGCTGAGTGTTCCCTAAGGAGGTGCAGGAGGACCAGTTTATTGTCTCCAATCAACTTTCCTTCAGTTGAGTGAGATGCAGTGCCAGCACACTGGCTGAGAATGTCCTGGGACACTGTCACTGAAATATACTGCTGGAGTGTGAGCTGCAACCTGAAGAAGTGGTGACAGTTGCATTGAACTTTTACGTGACTGACTTCTTCCGAGGAGCCACTGGGACCCGTGTGGTGTCTCTCAAGAGGCCACCCACAAATTTGTTATGACTGGGACTGATGCCATTTATACCAGACTGTCCTCATCTGCTGAGAAGACCATTTCATAACACACTTACATTCACAAAAACATAGAAAACAAGAACAGCAGTACGGCATTTGCTCCTTCAAACCTGCAACATGATCATGACTGATCATCCTACTTAGTACCCTGTTCCTGGTTTCTCCCCATTCCCTTTGATCTCTTTAGCCTTAAGAACTACATCAAACTCCATATTGAAAACATTCCATGTCTTGGCCTCAACTGCTTTGCATGGCAGAAAATTCCATAAGCTTTCCACTCTTTGGGTGAAGAAATTTTTCCTCATCTCAGTCCTAAATGGCTTATCCCATATTCTGAGATTGCACCTCCTGGTTATGGATTTCCCAGTCATTGGGAACATCCGTCCTGCATTTATCCTGTCTAGTCTTGTTAGAATTTTATAGGTTTCTAGGAGATCCCCCTTCATTCTTCTAAACTCCAATTAATATAGTCTTAATCGATCTAGTCCCACATCATACGTCAGTCTTGCCTTCCCTGGAATCGGTTTGGAAAACCTTTGTTGCACTCCCTCCATAACCAGAACGTCCTTCCTCAGTTAATGGGACCAAATACTCCAGGTGTGGTCTTACCAAGGCCCTGTACAACTGCAGCAAGACATCCCTGCTGCTGTACTCAAATTCTCTGGTAATGAAGGCCAGCATGTAACTTAGAGGTAGCAAGAATTGCTGATGCTGGCATCAGAGACAACACAGTGTGGAGCTGGAGGAACACAGCAGGCCAGGCAGCATCAGAGGAGCAAGAAAGTTGACGTTTCTGAAGAAGGGCCCCAACCCGAAACATCAACTTTCCTGCTCCTCTGATGCTGCCTGGCCTGCTGTGTTCCTCCAGCATGTAATTTATCTTTTACATAACCTGCTTCATATGCATGCTTACATTCAGCAACCATATCAATTCCTTTGTCCTCCTTTGCTGATATCTAAACTGCTCCCAATCCTCAGGTCTGCCCCTATTTTTATTCAATCTGTATACCTCTTCCTTGGATCTAATATCCCAAACTACTTAGCTTATGATTTCATTATGGTCTTAGTCCAAACATGGAGAAAAGAATTGAATTTCAGAGGGGAGATAAGATTGACTGCTCCTAACATCAAATCAACATTTGATTGAGTATGGCATCCAGATACATCAGCAAAACTGGAGTTAATGAGAATCAATGGAAAACTCTCCAATGACAGGAATCATATCCAGCAGAAAGGAAGAAAGTTGTGTTTGTTACGTGTTAATTATCACATTTTCAGAACATCACTGCAGGAGTTTCTCAGGGTAGTATCCTAGAGCAAAACATTTTTAGTTTCTTTATCGGTGACCTTCCCTCCATGAGAAGATCGGAAAGGGTGATATTGCCCAATGATCACCGTTCAGCACTATTTACAATGCCTCAAATACCAAAACAGCCCATGTCTACATACAGCAAAATCGGAACAACCTTCAGGCTTGGGTTGAAAAGTGGGATTGGTAAAGATTTTCTTTTTGCAATGAAAATTAAGAATGTGGAGGTACAATCTTAAATTTGGAGCTTGGACATCTAGGAGGAATAGTAGGAAACACTTTTTATCAGAAAAGAACAATAGGAAACTGGAATTTTCTGGCCAAATAGTTGTGGTTGATATGACATCTGGAATATTCAAGGCTGAGATTGATAGATTTTGTTATGAAGTGGTATCATGGCATGTGGATTTCCCAACACAGGAGAACAAAGGATATGCAGCATAAAAACAGGCAATTTGGCTTAACCAGTCTGTGCAGGCATTTATGCTCACATGAGTCTCCTCCCATGTTTACTTATCTAAATCTATCATTGTAACCCTCTATTCCCTCTCCCTGATACGTTTGCATGGCTTTCCCTTAAATACATCTGTATTATTTGCTTCAACAGTCCTTATGGCAATGAGTTCCATATTTCCACCACTCTTTGGATAAATAATTTTCTTCTGTATTCCTTAGATTTCCCACTATCTTATGTTGATAGCCTCTTTTTGTGCTGCTAGTATTCATTCTTTCAAAACGTTTCATGATTTTAAAGACCACGAGAAGAGAGAGATTAAGACTATCAATCCTTTTCTGATATGCATATCCACTTTTTTTTTGTTGTTGGAAATATAAAAATTCTCTGCATGCCTCTGGTGACTCTAAATTTCTTTTTAGAATATGGCAATCAACACTACATGCAGTCCAGTAAGCAAGGAGGCCTAAACAACATTAGTCACAGCTTTAACATAGCATTCCTATTTTTCAATTCTATCCTCCAGAAATAACACCAAATACTGTATCAGAGATAGTAGGAACTGCAGATGCTGGAAAATCTGAGATAACAAGGTGTAGAGCTGGATGAACACAGCGGGCCACGCAGCATCACAGGAGCAGGAAGGCTGACGTTTCGGGCCTAGACCCTTCATCAGAAATGTCTAGGCCTGAAACATCAGCCTTCCTGCTCCTGTGATGCTGCTTGGCCCTCTGTGTTCATCCAGCTCTATACCTTGTTAACACCAAATGCTGGTTTGATTTTCTTTTAAGGATTTGCTAACCTGTTCTGCAACTTTTAATGATCACTGTTCTTCTCCTCCAAGACTCCTTTGTTCCTCTACCCCACCCAGACTTGCACCTGTAAATAATGACTTTGCAATTTGTTGTTTCGCATCTGTGTAAGGCAAATGGAGTTGAGGTGCAAATCAAACTTGATCTAAGTTCATAGTGATGAAGGGTGTTATGGGATGAGGGAGTCTGAGTGAGATGCTTTTCAGAGGGTTGGTGCAGACTCAATGGGCTGAATGGCCTATTTCTGCATTGTAAGGATTCTATGAAGACACACGGGGCTGAACATGTATGCCTATTCCACATTTCCATCAAATTTATGGTGACCAAGTAGAAGCACAGTTGAGAAATGTCCCAGGTATCATCTTATATTGTAGGTAATGCATCATTGGCAATATAAATGAAACAGTTCAGCCAACACGGCTGACTAGTAAGTATGTATGTTTCATAAATGATATATGCAATCATTGGACGAATAGAACATTATTTTAATGGTAGAGTAAAAGGTATTTTGTCCCTTGAAACATCTGCTGCAAGTTCAGTTGGACTTGGCAAGTATCATTAAATCCATGTAAATCACTATATTGTCAAGCATAAAATATACTGCAGAGGGCAGAGAGAAGAGAAACTTTCCATGGCACTGTATCAGTGGTTTTGCATCACATGTCCATCTTGTAAGATTCCAAATGACCTATAAGCAATCATTGACTGTTTCTGCTTGTATGATTAATAGGGTATATCCCTAGCAGTTAAGAGGGTTCCATAAATACATGCAAGATCATAAAGCTTAACTGCTATTCCTTCTGCTTTCCAGTGAGTCCTACAAGGGACACGACCTCTAGAAAAATTACGTAGAGGAAGTAACACATCAGGAAACAGGTATACACTGTGCTATGTGCAACTGGTAGCACACCAGACTCTGAATCTGCCTTTCTGTCTCCATGGCAAAATTTAGTCCAAAATATCTATACCGCATCTCAACTACTTTTTTTATTTCCAATGACACTTACTCATATCTCTGTCTCTAAGGGACTAATGTTAAACATTTAATATTGCTGGTTGTTTACTCTCATATTCTAAGTCTTCCCTTATCATCAAACTTTTGGTTGCTCTTTGCTGATTTAGAAATCTCTTCTAACCTCATGTTTACTAGTATCCTTCACAATATTATAACATTTCTTTAATCTAATAGTGATTTCATTAGTAAGCTCCAGATGTGCCTCTTATATTGAGTTTTTATTTTTGTCATTAATTTTCAGTCATCTCTTTCTGTGTTTCCCACTGTTTATTTGATGCCAATCCTTTGAATCTATTTGTACTCATTACTCGGTATCCCCTGATTTTCTACTTTGCGGATCTGTTTATTTGTGAGGTTGTCCCCAGACTTAAACTCAAAGTTTTCCCATTGTCTCATTCAGGTCCACATGTGGGGAGTCTTGGCAAAAGCAATGCATTATTTTGTTGTACACAGGAGAGGTACACAGGAGCTTTATGACATTTTTGTTCTTTCTGGAAAACCTTATCCCTCACGGGTAACAGTGTACTCAATCAACCTTAGCTAGTTCTCTCCTTATCTCTACGCAATTGCCATCTTTAAGGTTAAGATTCCTGCTTTAGACTTTGAGTATGTCAATGTTAAACTTTCTATGGAATTCAGTTGTTTTACGATTTTGTTTTCAAAGGATCACGCATTCTGAGGTAACTAATTAACCCCGTCTCATTACAAAATACTGGATCCAAAATAGCTTTATCCCTAATTGGTTTCTCAGGATGTTGTTCTAGGCAATTGAAGGGAAGATGTTTCATAAAGATACTTTTCAGACTATGTTCACCAATTTGGTTTTTCCAATCTATGCAGAGAAAACCTCCCTGATGACTGTAATATTACTTCCTCTGCCCCAGTGTTTTGTTTGCATGGATTTGTTCTCACCAGAGTTAACCATTTTTCTGCTATCAACACATACTATCAACGCTTACTCTTCAACCTTGTCATTTCTCTACTAACATTCGCACTTCCTTTGCCTTTTGCCCTGAGCACCCTTTCAATCTGTTCTATTTGCTCTTCCTATGCCCCCCTCCACCTTCCATACACATAAAAACTGTTATTTTTTCCAGTCCCCCTCAGTTCAGAAGAAGAATCATTTTAAACTCTAAAAATTAACTATGTTTCTCTCTACAGATGCTGTCAGGCGTACTGAGTTTCTCCAGCACTTCTGTTTTTATTTTAGGTATTCACAGCTTTGTGTTATATTAGCTCTGTTATTACCTTTGTCACAAACTCCATTTGTTTCTTGCTTAATATTTTGTCCAATTGTATAAACACTGCCTGGGACCAAAAACAGCTTCCACCAAATTATTTAAACCTTTTTTTTAAAAATCCAACCTCCATCCATACTGATTCTACTATTGGGGGAAAACAGGAAAAAATAATAAAATCAGAACTTCCTTCCCCCATTGCAATTTTTCCAACTGCGTCAAATTTCTGGTCTGATTCATTTCCATGGAGGTAGGATTTTTTTTTTTTGGTCGCACATCTTTGAGGAAACTGACTAATGCTCACAGTTCCACATGGTCAGCTCTTGACTGGAATGAAGAGTGATTCCTGTTCTCTTACAGCCAGTGCCGATAGAAATGAAGATGGGTCAGATAATGTGTGGCACTCATTTAGATAGCCAAAGGAGCCAACATCGAGCGACTGCAGGTTGTTCTATGGCAGAGATCTGCTATTGTGCCAGAGCTGTTTACTTTACCAGAGGGCAGCGAGATGTCACAGGGGAGTCAGAGGCTTGAAGCTGGAGCAGGGCCACCCCTCACTTCATCATTTCTGACTTTGATCTATGGCTTGTGGATGTGGGAGAGGTCCTCTTTGCAGAATGTTGTTGGAAGGGAGGCTCTTCATACATAGCAGGACAAATCGTTGTTCAGTGCCATTGCCCTCTGCAATTTCTCATCCTCTCCTACCACCTACTCCTCCACCCAATTTATTTCCTCCTACCAAGACCTCAGCATCCTCAAGGTCCACAGATCCCTGGAGAGCAATGCTATGGTATGGTACAACAGACAACCACAATGAACAAGACGCTTAGAAGACGTCATTGAAGGCTATCAAACAATCAATCCAGGCATGAGGATCAGACCATCAGAAGGTTGATGGTCTGATCAATGGTTGTCACCCTGAGCAGATGGGGTTAGTTTTATCACTTCCATGTTATTGCCTGGGCTCCCATTAGTGGGGTCAGACTGAATCTTGTCAAAGGATACCCCTTGTCCCCAGAACACTTCCAATAATACTCAAGAAGTTTGACATCATTCAAGACACAGAAGCTTCATTGGTACCAATCCACTAACACTTATCCCTCCGCCACTGACACTCAATACAGCCATGTACCATCTACAAGATGCACTGCAGAAATTCACAAAGGCTGCTTAGACAGCACCTTTCAAATCTACAACTGATTTCATCTAAAAGAACAAGGGCAGCAGATACATGGAAATACCACCACTGGCAATTTCTCCTCCAAATCACTCAACATCCTGACTTCAAAATATATTGCTGTTCCTTCAGTCTGGCTAGGTTGAAATTCTGGAACTCCCTTCCTCATGGCACTGTGAGTCTATCTAAATCAAGTGGACTCTAGCGGTTCAAGATGGCAGCTTGCCATCATCTTATCAAGGGTAACTAGTGACAGACACTAAATGCTGGCTGAGCCAGTGACAATCCACTCCCATGAATGAATAAAAACATGTCCATGCAAACACTTTGTGGGTTGGAGTGAAGATCTGAGGCGGCCTGGACGGGCAGCTGCCAGAAAAGTGATTGCACAAAAGGATGAAGTTCTTGATGTGGTCACAGAATGGGTGGACATCCAGGGAGTAATAGAAGCCCTTCTTGTTGATGGATTCACTGGATGGGCACTGGGTGCGTTCAAGGCCACATGGGGGCAATCTGTGATTTCCAGTGCCAAGAGAATCCAGTAATGGAGGCAAAACTCAATGCCTTCCACTCCTACAAGACTGTAGCTGTCTTTAATGTGTCATCGAACTCTGGCCAAGTGGCTGTAAATGACCAGAAAGGTCCAGTAATTGCAAATCATTTTTGAGATGGCATGAAAATCTGCAGCTGATCTTTGGATCACATCGGCCACTGCTGCCAACCACAATCTGACCCCACAACCAAAGAGATATTTCCCTCCCCACCCCTATCTGCCTTTCATAGGGACCGCTCACTCCGCAACTCCCTTGTCCGCTCCACACTCCCCATTAACCCCAGCACCCCGAGCACCTTTCCCTGCAACCACAGGAAGTGCCCCTACACCTCTACACCTACCTGCCCCTACACCTACCCCCTCTCCTCCATCCAAGACCCAAAGCAAACTTTCCACATCAGATAGAGGTTCACCTGTACATCCTCCAACCTGGTCTATTGTATCTGTTGCTCCTGATGTAGCCTCCTCTACATCAGTGAGACAAAGTGCAGACTCAGATACCATTTCATGAAGCATCTGCATTCTGTACGCGATAATTGACAATACCTTCTGGTTGCTAACCATTTTAACTCCCCCTCCCACTCCCTGGATGACATGTCCATTCTGGGCCTCCTCCAGTGCCACAATGATGCCACATGCAAACTAGAGGAACAACACCTCATATTCCACTTTGGGAGCCTCCAGTCTGATGGCCGAAACATGGAATTCACAAGTTTTAAAATCCCCCACTCCTGGCCTCATCCCAAGTCCAAATCTCCCTCTCATCCCCACCTCCTTGATCTGA
>NC_063332.1:113158338-113172391 GCF_021869965.1 Rhincodon typus
ATGAAATGTCAGCTTTCCTGTTCCTCTGATGCTGCCTGGCCTGCTGTGTTCCTCCAGCTCCACACTTTGTTATCTTTGACTCCAGCATCTGCAGTTCTTGCTATCTCTGTCCATCTTCTTCCCCACCTACCCACTCCACCCTTCCCACTGACTAATCCCCACCACTCCTTACCTACATCCACCTATCACCATCCCACCTACCTTTCCCCAGCCCCATCCCTCCTCCCTTTATTCATTTCCCAGCTCCCTTCCCCCTCCCCAGTTCTGAAGAAGGGTCCTGACCCGAAACGTCAACTTTCCTGCTCCTCTGATGCTGCCTGACCTGCTGTGTTCCTCCAGCTCCACACTGTGTTGACAGAAAATAAAATGTTCCAGGCCACAATAAATTTGACAGTTGCTGCCAGGGCACAGCCTGTGAGATCTTCAGCAATGAGGGTACAAATTTTTGGACAGTCTCCTGAGGTACTGTTTCTCCTTCATCTTCGGGTAACTACATGAAAGCTGGTTAGAACATAGAACAGTACAGCACAGTACAGGCCCTTCGGTCCACAATGTTGTGCTGACCTATTATCCTACCAAGATCAAACTACCCTGCGTACCCTACATTTTACTATCATCCATGTGCCTATCCAAGAGTCGCTTAAAAGTCTCCAAAGTATCTGTATTAATAGGTTGATCTCCGTTGCCTCGTGTTCTGATTTCCTTCATTCTCTCTTGATGCCCACGTTTGTAGTCTCTTTGAAAAGAGCATTGCCTATCAGTTGTGCTGGTCCAGAATCTGACAGTCATGTCATTATTGCCAGTCAGAGCCTTCCTCCTAGTCAGGTGGCTGCCCAGTTTTTCTTGGTAAACATGCCAGTGGCTGCTGACAAGTGCCCACTCACCTTGTCCCTTTCTTTTATTTCAAAAATATACTTTATTCATAAAAACAATCTTTGTATATGTACAGTCATACACACAGTTTGATTCTGTACAGTAGCATATCAGGAAACAAACAGACATTAGAATTTGACACTAACCATAAAACCAAAGACCTCCCTTACACATACAATAATGTAGAGTGTTTACATACATTTGACATGTAACTGAATAGACCCCATTTTCCTTCAGCAGGAAAATCTCAGGTAGTGGTTTTTCTCCACTGCACCCCTGGCGGCAGCTGCCCCAAACTTTAGTGCGTCCCTCAGCCCGTAGTCCTGGACCTTGGAATGTGCCAGTTTGTAACACTCTGTCAGGGTCAACTCCTTGCTCTGGAAGAGCAACAAGTTTTGGGCAGACCAAAGAGCATCTTTCACTGAGTTGATTGTCCTCCAAGGCACAGTTGATGTTTGTCTCGGTGCGCGTCTCAGGGAACAGACCGTACGGCACAGAGTCCCGCATCACGGAGCTGTTCGGAATGAACCTCAACAAAAACCATTGCATCTTTCTTCAGAGTTCCTTTGCAAAGGCACATTCCAGCAGGAGATGTGTGACAGTTTCCTCCTTGTCACATGTACAGTGCCAAGACACCCCCTTGTCAACTTAGTAGTTTCATTTTGCCAATCATGTCCTACTTATGGTGCAAAACTCTGGGCAAGGTTGACTAGTTCACTATTCTATACCTCTCTGCTCAACTGCTCTGAAACTGAGAGCTTCTAATGCCTATGAGCTCCTCTAAATATATCATCCTGCCTCTTCAGTGAGCTCTAAAGAACTTTTCACAGATTTAAAAAAAAATTTAGTAAATGCCAGCGCCCAGAATCTCCTCATTTGTCGAGATTAAGGTGATTATCCCACCACTTTACAGTATTATAGTTTTTAATGGGGATAAGAGCAAGATTTGTGTCATGCCCTCACCATGCAATGCATATTGCCAGTGTATCTTGAAATTGACATGGCACCTGCAGTCAATGTTTTCAGGCCCTCTTCCTTTCTATCTCTGGGTTCTGTGGGCTAACTGCCCCGATTTAGCACTTTGTTTACAAGGCACTGATTTCCGAGATCACTCTTCAGGTGGTTAGTATGGACTCAGTGGGCTGAATGGCCTGCTTCCACACTGTAGGGATTCATAATTTAACTAAAGTTAGCTAGAATACACTTGTGTTAAATGTTCAATACATTCCAGTAGATTTTCAAGCCAGCAGGTAGAGTGGCATGTCTGACATATGTTAGACAATGGAATAAAGAAAAACTATCCAGCAATTTCTATCCAATATTCCACTACAATCACATATTGCTCCAGAAGTGGAAAATAGTATAAAAACGTTTTAGCAATGAAGTAAACTGTCATTAATGAAGGTATATTAACCAGCTGGAAATTACACTTTTACTCCCATTAAGGAATCTGGTAATTCTACCTGAGTTGGGTATTTTGAAAATCCTGAAATAAATGGGTGGAATTTGAAACTTTTGGAAGAAATGATGCACACTTCTTTCATGTTTAGGAGCATGAAATAATTCAGAACCACAAGCCATGGATCAAAACATGAGAGGAATTAACTCAACAATTGAAAATGATCTGAACTGCAGGAAGCTGGTAATATTTCAATAGATGAGCAATGTAAGGAAATTACAAGGTTTACCAAAGAGAATGTGATGTTGTCAGTAAACATGCAACTGAAGGATCACAAAAATGAAAATTTTAACTACTGCCAAGGAACATGTGAAGAGTCCAGCAAATATGTTTCACCATTCAGTTGGATTGTGTCTGATCTATATTTGAATTTCTTTTCTTCATTGACCTGCCTTTGCTCCACAACCATTGATAGTCTCACACAATAATAAAAAAAGAAATGAGTAGCTTCATATTTGAATATTTCATTGGATCCCACACCAACAGCTATTCTGGGGCGAAGAATCCCAGATTTCCAATATTGTTCGCATGACAAAATGCTTCCTGTATTCTCCCACCACGGCAAAGTGTTAATCCGCAACTACCCTATCAAAGCATTTATAATTTGACACACTTCTATTAGGTTGGCTATCAAGAATCTAAATTCAGGAGAATTCAAGCCAGGTTTAAATAGCACGGCCGCATAATTTAACCCAGGAAATTTCATCTGATGAATCTACATCACTTCTTTAAAACCGATAGATTTCGATGTCCAGTGATAAAGGCAGAACTCCAAACTGGGGCTGACTAAGCCTCTATGCAACAATGGAATGACTTTCTCACTTTTGAATTCCAGCCCTGCCTGAGACAAAGGACATTTAATTTTTTTAGACCAGGGAGAATCATGTAATTCAAACTAAATCAGAAATTGCTGGACAAACTCAGCAGGTCTGGCAGCATCTGTGGAGAGAAAGCAAAGTCAATGTTTCAGGTCCAGTGACCCTTCATCAGAACTACTCATTGAACTGTTTGGGCCTGAGATCTTGCAACTTTTGAGAAATGTATAGACTTAACTTTAACTCCAACTCTGAGTAAATATGTTCTAAATGATATTACGTCTAGTTTCCCAGAATTCACAGAATTGTTACAGCACACAGAGAGGCCATTTGGCCAATCATGTCCATGCCACCTTCTCAGAATGAGCATTTCACTGAACGCTATTTCCCCACCTTCTCTCTAAAACCCTTTTTAATTCTTTTTCATATGACGGTCTAATTCTCTTTTGAATCCTTAGGTTGAATCTGCTCCATCACACTCTCAGGCAGTGCATTCCGGATCCTAACCATTCACTGCATGGAAAAGTTTTCCTTCATAATGTCATTGCTTATTTTGCTAATTGAATTTGCTCATAAATCTGTGCCCTCTCATTTTTGATTCTTTTACAAGTGGGACATTTTTTCTTTATCCGGACACCTCATGATTTTGAATACATCTGTCAAATCCCCTTTCAGTTTTCTCTTTTCCAAGGAAAGCACTCCCAACTTCTCCAAGCTTTCTTTGTAACTCGAAGCTTCTCATCCTTGGAACCATTCTTATAAAGGCAGGAGGAGTATATTTAAGAGAGAAATCAGGAGGGCTAAAAGGGGACATGAAATATCTTTGACAAAGAGGGTTAAGGAGAATCCAAAGGGATTCTACAATACATTAAGGACAAAAAGGTAACTAGGGAGAGAATAGGGCTCCTTAAAGATCAGCAAGGCCACCCATGTATAGAACTGCAGGAGATGGGGAAATACTAAATTAGTATTTTGCGTCAGTGTTTACTGTGGAGAAAGATATGGAAGATAGAGAACATGGGGAAATAAGTAGCGACATCTTGAAAAATGTCTATATTACAGAGGAGGAGGTTCTAGATGTCTTAAAACACATAAAGATGTACTCTAGAACTCTGAGGGAAGCTAGGGAAGTGATTGCTGGGCACCTTGCTGAGATATCTGTCTTCGATAGCCACAGATGAGGTGCCGGAAAACTGGATGTTGGCTAACGTGGTGCCACTATTTAAGAAAGGTGGTAAGGAAAAGCCAGGGAACTACAGATCAGTGAGCCTGACATTGGTGGTGGGCACGTTGTTGGAGGGAATCCTGATGGACAGGATTTACATGTATTTGGAAAGGCAAGGACTGATTAGGGACAATCAATACAGCTTTGCACATTGGAACTCGTGTCTCACTAACTTAACAGAGTTTTTTTAAAGAAGTAATGAAGAGGATTGATGAGGGCAGTGTGGTGAACGTAATCTGTATGAATATCAGTAAGGCATTCGACAAGATTCCTCATGGAAAACTGGCTAACAAGGTTAGATTACATGGAATACAGGGAGAACTAGCCATTTGGATACAGAACTGGGTTGAAGGTAGAAGACAGAGGGTGGTGGTAAAGGGTCACCTTTCAGACTGGAGGCTTGTGACCAGTGGTGTGCCACTAGGATCGGTGCTGGGGTCCACTGCTTTTTGTCATTTATATTAAAGATTTGGATGCGAACATAGGAGGTATGGTTAGTAAGTTTGCAGATGACACCAAAATTGGAGGTGTAGTGGACAGTGAAGAAGGTTACTTCAGAGTACAACAGGATCCTGATAAGATGGGCCAATGGGCCGAGAAGTGGCAGATGGAGTTTAATTTAAATGAATGTGAGGTGCTACTTTTGGAAAAGCAAATCTGAGCAAGACTTATACACTTAAAGGTGAGGTCCTGGGAAGTGTTGGTGAAAAAAGAGACCTTGGATTGCAAGTTCATAGTTCCCTGAAAGTGGAGTTGCAGGTAGATGGGATAGTGAAGAAGGCACAAAAACAGAAATTGCTGTAAAATCTCAGGAGGTCTGGCAGCATCTGTGAAGAAAAGATCAGAGTTAACGTTTCAAGTCCGGTGACCCTTCTTCAGACATGATGGTAGCTGGGAAAACGTTGGTTTACATGCAAAAAATAGGTGGAGTAGGGAGTAAACAATAAGATAAAGGATAGAGCCCAAAGAGAGAGAAGAGCAGTAGGATCGACATGTGAGTTGATGACAATCTGGCTGGGAGGGTGAATAGCTGTTAATGGGGACTGTTAGTAACTAACAATAGGTAGTGTATAATGGCAGGCTTTGTGATAACAAGGCCTGGGTTGTGGGGCAGGGGGCTAGAACATGGGAGAGTTTAGGTCCTAAAATTATTGAATTCGAGCTTGAGTCCGGAAGGCTGCAGGGTCCCCAAGCAACATGCAGCAAGCCACTTTAAAAACCACCCTGTTGCCTGGCCAACATCTCTGTCTCAGGCTTGCTGCAGTGTTCCAGTGAAGCTCAGCGCAAGCTGGAGGAACAACACCTCATTTTCCGCTTGGGGACCCTGCAGCCTTCCGGACTCAATATCGATTTCAATAATTTTAGAGCCTAAGCTCTCCCTTGTCCTAGCTCCCTACCCCACAACCCAGGCCTTGTTATCACATAGCCTGCCATTACACACTACCTATCGTTAGTCACTAACAGTCCCCTTTAACAGCTTTTCATCCTCCCAGCCAGATCATTGTCAACTCATTTGTCTATCCCACTGCTCTTCTCTCTCTTTGGGCTCTATCCTTTATCATATCGTTTATTCCCTACCCCATCCCCCTCCCTATTTTCTGCATATAAACCGACGTTTTCCCAGCTATCATTAGCTATGAGGAAGAGTCACTGGATCCGAAATTTTAACTCTGATTTTTTTCTTCACAGATACTGCCAGACCTGCTGAGCTTTCTCAGCATCTTCTGTTTTTGTTCCTGATTTACAGCATCCACATTTCATTCGGTTTTTAGTTAGTGAAGAAGCCATTTGGTATGCTTGCCTTTATTGGTCAGTGTATTGAGTATAGGAGTTGGGAGGTCGTGCTATAGCTGTACAGGGCAACGGTTTGGCTACTGTTGGAACACTGTGTGCAGTTCTGGTCTCCCTGCTATAGGAAGGATGTTGTGAAACTTGCAATGGTTAAAAAAAGATTTACAAGGATGTTGCCAGGATTAAAAGACTTGAGCTATAGGGAGAGGCTGAATAGGCTGGGGCTATATTCCCTGGAATGTCGGAAATTGATGGGTGACCTTATCGAGGTTTATAAAATCATGAGAGGCATGGCTATGGTAAATAGGCGTGATGTTTTTCCTGGGGTGGGGGAGTCCAAAACGTGAGGACATAGGTTTAAGTGAGAAGGGAAAGATTTAAAAGGGACCTAAGGGGAAACGCTTTCACTTAGAGGGTGGTGCGGGTATGGAATGAGCTGCGACAGAAAGTGGTGGAGGCTGGTACAATTACAGTATTTAAAAGGCATCTGGATGGGTATCTGAATAGGAAGGGATTAGAGGGATAGGGGCCAAATGCGGCAAATGGGACGAGATTTATCTCGGTTATCTGGTCGGCATGCATGAGTTGGAGCGAAGGGTCTGTTTCCGTGCTGTACATCTCTATGTCACTACCAGAAGGATGTGGTGGCTTTGGAGAGGGTGCAGAAAAGATTTACCAGGATGTTGCCTGGTATGGAGGGCATTAGTTATGAGAAGAGCTTGGAGAAACTTGGGTTGTTCTCACTGGAATGACGGAGGTTGAGGGGCGACTGATAGAAGTCTACAAGATTATGAAGGGCATGGACAGAGTGAACAGTCAGAAGCTTTTTCCCAGGGTGGAAGAGTCAGTTACCAGGGTTTAAGGTGTGAGGGGCAAGATTTAAAGGTGATGTATGAGGCATGTTTTTTACACAGATGGTGGTGGGTGCCTGGAACTCGCTGCTGGGGTAGGTAGTGGAAGCAGATACGATAATGACTTTTAAAGGACATGAATAATACATGAATAGGATGGGAATAGAGGGATACGGTCCCCGGAAGGGGAGGGGGTTTTAGTTGTGATGGGCAGTATATCAGTGCAGGCTTGAAGGGCCGAAGGGACTGTTCCTGTGATGTAATTTTCTTTGTTCTTGACTCTATGACTCATTTTTACATTATCTTCAATACTTCATACTTTTCACATTCTGGAGAAACTCAGAACTGGCACCATCTGTGGAGAGACAAACAGAGTTAAAGTTTCGAGACCAGCATGACTATTCTTCCGAATCCTTCCATTTCAATAGTGGATGCGAGAGCAGAGGGACCGAGGTGTACACGTGCAGAAGTCATTGAAGGTAGATAAACAGAGAGACACGTTAATAAAATCCTTCACTTTATTAATAGGGACATCGAGTACAAGAACAAGGAGGTTCTTTTGAACTGGTGTGGCCTCAGCTGGTGTATCCAGAGCTAGGTACCACATATAAGGATCTGAGAATTTAATGATTAACATGACTGATATTAGTTTTTTTTATTTGCAGATTTGTTTACCTAGCTGAGGTCAAATTCATAATCTGCCATAGCAGGATTTGAACCTTTTATCATTATTAACTGAGTAGTTTCTCAACAACTATATAAATAACACAGTTGCTATACTGGCATAATTAATGCAGAATTAAATGTGATTGAAATCAATGACTTTATTGAGGCAATTCTAGTACTTGCAATGTTTGGATTGAAGGATGTATTTCATTAATTTGCCTTGATGAGGAGACAGGTGTAAGGGAATTAAAGTTAGGCAAGGAAGCTTCCGTCGCAATTGTGTTTTTATCCATATAAACTGATATTCCAAAATGTTTTCATTGTTTTGCTACTGGATATCCTTTTCACTTGTTGAAATATTGTGGCAGGGTTTTCTCACAGCCCTCGAATCTTTTTGTCACCGGTCATTGTCGTTTAAAAGAAAGGGACACATCCATCGCAAATGAATGAGATAAAACTTTTAATATCTTCTCTGATATCAATTGTCCATGAAAACATTGTTCATTCATTGTCAGTGGAATACCACTCTTGCTGCTGTTATATTGATTGTAAAACACCAAGCAGATTGTAGCTATGTGAACAGCATGATTCCATTTCCTGGACAGTGTGTGATAGAATGATAATGCAATCGACTGGAAACTCTTTAAGGAAGCAGTAGCAGGCTTTAGCCTGGAAAGATTCATTTGAAGAAAACCAATCAGGCTATCTCTTGGCAGCTGTGAAAGTCACTGAATGCTGTGGTGAAATAGTCATTTTTATTGAAGCAGTGATTCAGAAACTTGGGTTAATAATCCTTAATGCTCTGTATCCAAATCCGACAATGTTGATAAAAGAATTTGAATTCAGTTTTTTATAAGAATAATTGGAAATAAATAATTGTCGACTATGGAGCTAATGCATTGCCTTAAGCCCTCACTGGATCATGTCCCTTAGGGATGTAACTCTGCCAGGCCCAAACAACATGGATGAATCTTAACTACCTGCTGAAGAAGCCTAACAAACCACTCAGTAGTAACAAAGTGCTACATGTGATCTGTTAAGCAGTCCCACCAGGATCTGGGACTGTCGGGGGAGGGTAGGCATTTACATCAGATCTCAATATCCAGATCCTGGGCTCTTCTGGGCCTGTTGTGTTCACGTTGAGGGTGAGCCCACTGTGCTCTGCACTGGTGCAAAGCTAGGGCCCAGGACAGGAGCAACACCGGGACATGCGATTTCTGTCCCTTCCCCTGAGGCCCACCTCTACCTTTTCATGCTACATAGGAATGGAAAATGACAAAAGAAAAAAAAATAAAAATTGACAGAAAATGTTAAGTACCCTGTAATCACAACTGGAACTATAGTGAATGCTTGCATTCCTCTCCTGACCGACAAAGTCTGGGAAGCACGGGAGACAATAAGGACTGCAGATGCTGGAAGCCAGTCTATACGTGTGAGGCTGGAAAAGCACAGCAGGTCAGACAGCATCCGAGGAGCAGGAAAGTCAACATTTCGTGCCGAAACCCTTCATCAGGGAAGCTAAGTCTGGGAAGCATTTTGAGAACCTAAAACTGGCTAAGCAGAGCAGTGTTGATGGCATTCCCCTGATATTAGCAATCAGCTCAGAGGATGTACTTTCATCACACACAAATTAAAATTATATATCACAATTAATGGCATGATGCAAAAAGTGCTTTGTTTGAATGACATAAATTATACTAATAAATAATATCAATTATAGTAATTATTTATTTCCTTGAAACATGTTTACTGCATATCTTACAGTATGTGTAATTTCCTGTTAATCACAGTGACTCATTGGGCTGAAGGAGCTTTGCATTGTTTCCATTTGAAATCAACTCTGACTTTCAATGGGCACAGAATGCTGATGAGATTCAATGTTCAAGACTAATGTTATGGCATTCGCTCAAAACAAAGGCACATGCATTAAACAGTTTGTACACGCTGATCCTTACACTTCCATGAGTACATTTTAATTTAGAATCATAGAATGAATCATAGAATGAATTTGTTTATTGATGGATGTTATCAACGGTCCATGAAACTCTTAAGTGTAGCAATTGACTCTATCTTGAAGACAATAAAACAATTTTATATAACTTCATTGAACCAATTTTTTTTCTGTTGATTAGTACAAAATTGTACTAACACTTTTGTACGTTATGTATCCTGGCCAAAAAGCAGGCACATAACTTTCGAATCATGGCATCTGGAATACGTGACATACCTTAGGGAAACAGTGAGAGATAATGGCCCAGATTTTATGATCAGAGTCAGAAACACTCAGCAAAATCTTTCCAGCCCCTGAATAATATGGGCAATGGCAAGTCTGTGGGAAAAATCTGACAAAATCTGGGGGCGCACAGTGGCTCAGTCTTCTCGACATTAAGAAAAGAACATCAGATTCTCTCACCAAGTTTTCAATGGCAGTACAAGAATTTCGCTTGGAGCAGTTAGAGCCCTATTTGCATGCAATATATAGCTTTGTTTATTCATTCACAGGATGAGGCCATCACTGGCTAGGCCAGCATTTATTGGATATCCCTAATTATCCAATGCGAGGATAACAGTCATCTATGTTGGGTGTGGAGTCACATGTAGGTCAGACCAGGAAAGAATGGCAGTTTCCTTCCCTAAAGGTATTTAATGAACCAGATGGGGTTTTTTTTCCAACAATCGACGATGGTTTAATGATCATCATTAGACTCTTAAGTCCAGTTTTTTGTTTAGACTCAAATTCCACTATCTGCCATAGAAGGATTCAAACTCATGTCCCCAGAACATTACTTTGGTCTCTGCATTAACAGTGCAGTGATATTACCACTAGGCCATCACCTTCCTTGGTATCTAACCTCACCTCATGCAAGTGCAATTTCTCATTGTCCGACATGTCAGATAGAAATTGGATGGTGACAATTCTCGATATTGATTTCAGCAAAAGAATCGGGCAGATCTAGTTCACTATTTGCTCTTCTAGGGCTCCATTTTGAATAGTAGACACCAACATCTCAGTGCACACTCCATGGGCAGTGACTGCCTGTGTCCCTCATCCATGAAGGTTGGCAACAGACTTGTACCAGCCTCATCGCATCATCGTGGCACATCTCTGACCCACCCACAATCCAATTCTCCTTGTCAATGCTGCATTTTGGAGCATACCAGCACCTTCTATTGGAATGTTGTTGCCAGGAAACTTTGAACATAGAGACCAGCATTGATCTTATGGAATGGGCCAGAGTGCATCTTAGGGGTCCTTATTCATCCTCTTAGCACTCACTTACTTTGTGCCTACTTGGATGATTACAACGGCTCTGCCTAGCCTTGCCTTTTTGCTCTTTAATGCCTCAATCAGAACTTAAAGGCTCACAGTACTTCTGTCTTGCTTCTGTGGTTAGTGCAGACACAATGCCAGTCAGTTTGTCATGGTTTTCAGCAATGGTCAGTCAAGGTCCAATAGCTGCACAAGGTTCAGGACCTGCTCACTCAACATCTTGGACTCTAAATACGCACAGCACTATTCTATATACAATGCTGCTTTTTTTGGGTGATGTAGGGATTGGGAGTTGGAGGACGAGAGGTCCTTATTATTGCTGCTGCACCTACAAATAGCTACTGTATGCGCACCAGAGGATTTGAGCATCAGATATCTGAATCAGGGCAATGATGTGCAACATCCATGTAGATGCGTCCCACTGGCTTCCTTATCAGGAGCCTCCATGTTTCACTGTTTGTAGGAAGCTATTACAATATTCTTTGTGTGCACTGTGACTGCTGAATGTTCATTTTACTGAGGAAGTGCTTTGTTTCTGATATTGTCTGCATAGGCTCATTGGAATTGTCCCCACTGGATCTAGACACAAAAGCTGTGATCACCTCTGTGTCTGCAGTACTAAGGGCCACTACAATGAATAGATGAGGAACACGTGGGTGCAGAAGGACAGGGCCAGTATCAACCTCCAGCCGATTTGAAGCTAATCCCCTACAGTGGAGCTTACTTTTGTGAAACACAGCAAGCCACTGACTGCATATTCCTCTGGACAATGGGCATTGCACTGATTTAGATGGCAATTTTAGAACAGGCTGACAGAGTGCAGTCTGCACAAAGTCCATGTTGGTAAAGTGGGGTACTGACTGCCCTTTCTTCAGTGATCTCTGGGGCATTTCTTCACATGTAGGAATCATGAGGGTAGCTCCTGGCTGATTGTGCTTGATCTGGTGTGTAGCTGCATTTTGAATATGGTGCCAGGAATCTTGGGAGGTCTCATCAGTGGTGAGTACCTCAATGCTGGTGAGCAGACTAAATCAAGAACAGGATGCTATAGAGGGCCAGTGCCTTTGTAGTGAGACAAACAGCAGAGAATTGGATGAGATACCTGGTTAGGGCTTACAAAGAGAAACCCTTCACAAAGCTCCCCAAAATTGACACTTAGCCAACTGTTGGCAAAATTCAGCCTCCTATTTCCAACACTGATTGGACAGAAAATACATATTTGCCTTTTGGTTAGTTCTGCCCTGGAATTTTCTTGATAGGAGTCTCCTGTCGTGAAAAAATGGATGGCAATCCAAGAATGTTCATAGTCAACAACAGAGTCAAATAGTGTGGAAACCATAACCCCTTTTTCTGCAGAAAGTGAACTGTCCCACCATTTAACCTGCAACCATCTTGATATCTACTAACAAATAGGTAGTGATCGGCTGGGAGAATCAATTACCCATTCCTTCATCGGTTCAGCTGCTGTTCTGTGTTTCTCTCTGGGTTCCATCTCCACCCATCATTAACGTCTCCCCCTTCCCCTCTCCTCCTCTTCAGCACATATACCAACCTTTTACAATCAGTCCTGAATAAGAGTCACTGGACCAGAAACGTTAACTCTGCTTTGTCTCCACAGATGCTGCCAGACCTGCTGAGTTTCTCCAGCAATTTTTGTTTTTGTTTTGGATTTCCAGTATCTGCAGTCCTTTGGTTTTATTTTGATTTAATTGTCAGCTCCAAATGTGTCAGCAGTCAGTATATATGATGTTTAGGGGAGGGGGGATGTCAGTAGTGAATTAGGGGTTCACTTAAGCAGGTACTGGGAGTTAGAGAAGGTTCTAAACCTCTAGCTGTTTCTGGATAAATATAAAGCTTAACTACGTGGAAATCCTCTAAATTCTATGATCCTAAGGGATTTAAGAAGGATTCCATGGAATTGCCCCATGGAAATTATAATTTGTCAGGCAATTCCTGAATCAGAATTACCAGATGATCCTGATACGCAGCTCCAAGGAAATAAGAGCACCCCTGTCCATTTGAAGAAGTTAATGTGGACGAATGGGGTTTGGTGGAGATGGTGAGAGTGGGATTACACTGGACTTTACAGCTTTAGGATCCAATAGCTTGCAAAACTGGTGATTTCTGAGGCCCCACAAGCCATGTCAGAGTCAGGGGATGGCCATCTACATTGCATAAATTTGGTCATCCCTACGGCTAAATCTGATGTATCTGCCATGATAGATAGACAATGTAGCTGTAGCTGGAAATACACTGGCTGGTTCCAGTATCTTTGATGTTTGAATCATCAATGGATGATTAAGGTAGTGGGAATTGCAAAAAGCAAAAATTAATGCTCCATTTCTTGTTTAATATACACAAAGCTTGAACTTAATTAAAATTGTTCATCATCCTTTTTGATTTCAATAAATTAAAATTCTTCACACTGCTGTGTATTGAAATATTAATAACATCTTCAATAATGAATTTCAATTGCGTACATAAGGAGGACAGATGACTCCAGATAAAAGGACTTGATTCAAAGATGGGATTTTGATGTACTATTACCAATTTCCATTTGTTTCATTATATAGAAATGCACACATAGCTTGAATGCTTTGATGCACCACCTTCATCAAAACTATACTCCTTGTTGTATTTGCTTGGAATATGAAAACACTGGTAAGGTAAGAATTTATTTTCATCCCTCGCCCTTGAGTAAAGTATAGTGAACTACTTTATTGCAATCCATGGGGTGTAGGTACATTCACCATGTTTTCTCTTTGGCACTTTGTTGCAACTGACTGACTTTGCTCAATTGTTTCAGGGCTATTTAAATATAAACACATTTACCTAAAGCCGAAATCATATGTAGGCCATCTCCCAATAAAGGCACTGTTATTCTTGAACCAGAAAATGAGTTTTTATTGTAATCATTACCCCTGGATGCTACAAAAGCAGAAAAAAACTAAAGAGTAAGCATAGATAGTAGGAACTGCAGATGCTGGAGAATCCGAGACAACAAGGTGCAGGGCTGGATGAACACAGCAGGCCAAGCAGCATCATAGGAGCAGAGAGGCTGACGTTTTGGGCCTAGACCCTTTTCTGATGAAGGGTCTAGGC
>NC_063332.1:113172791-113182438 GCF_021869965.1 Rhincodon typus
TTTCTGATGAAGGGTCTAGGCCCGAAACGTCAGCCTCTCTGCTCCTATGATGCTGCTTGGCCTGCTGTGTTCATCCAGCCCTGCACCTTAAAGAGTAAGCATATTTGGTGTCCATTCAGATCTAAAAGTAAGAAGTTAACAGAGCTGTTCAAAAGGCCAATAATTTTCCAAAGGAACATATTAAGCTTTGATATGTTAATATTAAAGTATCGCAGCTTCAAAGCAAAATTATGTTCAGTTGAAATAAGTATATACCACAGTAGCCACTGAAGGTTGTTGGACATTGAGGGATTATATGGCAAGGGAATCTGAATGGACATCTGCATGGCTTGGACATCCAGCCAGATGGAGATCGCTGCACTTTGGGAGTGGGTGGGTCTCAGCCTTGTTCAGACATAATACTGGGTTAAGGGAGATTTGAACCTGGACTTCGGGCTTAGAGGTAAAATCGTTACCACTATGCTACAAGAGCCCTTAAATTCAGGCTCACACAGCAGCTCCAGCAACAAAGATCGTAATAAGAGAATGGAAGGATTTGTTTCAAATACAGACAAGAAAAACAAATCAGAGAGTTTTATTGGAACTGACTTATAGATATTTTCTGATCAAGAGAATGTTATGAAACACCCAGGGATGAACCCATGCCTCCTGGCTCAGAGGTAAGGATATGACCACTGCACTACAATAGCCCAGCAGATTAGGATGGGATACTACATTACCAGTCCAGTGACTTCAGAACAGTTCTGAAGAAGGATTACTGGACCTCAAGCGATGACTCTGATTTCTCTCCACAGATGCTGCCAGACCTGCTGAGATTGAACATGATAAGTCAGGAAAACAGGGAAAAGTCCACCTGCTGGAAGCTTGCAATGATCTGTTACTGGTTCCTGTAAAAGCTGCAATTCTGTGGAGAGTAGGCAGTGAAGTATAAAACTCGAATGAGCTTTTTGGTCACGTTAAAAGTTAAAGAGGGGAATTTAGAGTATTTGCACTAGTTGCATAGTAAGGGTGTTCAGGTGGTATTGATCTTTAACTTGTCACAATAAAAGTCTTAAAACATGAAATTTTGATGTACATTCCTTTAATTTGGTCGTTGGAAATTTAAATCTTTTTTTTAAAAGTTATCAATCTCTCTGGAGATTGTAACTAGTTTGAGTAAATTTGTAGCAACAGAGTAAGTGTTCATGAGGCATAATCAAACATTCTGGCACTGAAAATTACTTTCACATGTGTAGAGTTTTGTTTCTCCAGTATTTGCATTTTTCAGGGTGATTTTAAAAATGTCAAATCAAAATTCTTTTAATAGAAGATCGTCATCAACCTCACAGAATCATGCTTCTTTACAGCATTTTTCCATCAAGACCTTCAATTTTGTATGTTAGAGAGAGGGTTGTTGTTCACTTCATTACTGTGTGTTGCTACAAACAGCAACCTTTCACTTTTACAAAGCACTGTGGCTCCTTAAGAGACTGGGCTAAATTCTAAAGCTCAAAAATATGTGGTTATGAGTAATATCTGAGACAAAATTGAAAACTATCAGAAACAGGAACTGAATCCAAACCAATTTCTATTTTTGATGAGCACAGGACATAGGGCACACAATCAATCTATTTGTGTGAGGCAGATAAGTCATTGAAATATTATAATAATGTATGTGCTTCCAGGCCTCAGGGAACTCTGTATGAGGGTAAGTTACAAAAGACTGAAGCCATGAGGTAAGTGTCTTTACAGCATTGTTTGTGGGCCAGGAGAAGCAGGAGTGTTCTCTTTTAGACATAACAAGCTACTCAATAAATCTGCCCATCGCTTCCCCATGATCGATAAGATTTCATATCCCACCACTCACTTACCCCATCCTCATAGTAAGTTACCTCACCATCTATCGGAAATTGCTACCATCTCCTGCCCTGACCCAGCATCCTCTCCCTCCCCACCCCATGCCCGCCATCAGCATTGTGATCAGAGCATTCCCCGCAGTTGCCCGGTGGGAGTTGGGTCCCTCTGACTTAAGCAGCCCATGCCCAGTAGAAAGACATACTGCTGGCAAGGGCCACCCATGCATGATGACACCTGCTTGCTCTTTAAATTAGCCCTGCCCAGTTCACCCGCCACTCCCGCCCACACCCTTCAGAGCCTCCCTGAATGGACTCAGTGATACTGATTGAACTTTCTTTCCTCCAGGCTTCCTGTGGAAATCCAGCTCCTAGGCCCCACTGCTCTGCCAGCTTCCCGAGGCCCTGCTCATAAGAGCTACAAACATCTGATTTGTCAACATGTCTAGAAAGCAGGAAATTGACTCCTGTCACGCCCCATCCCACCTCTCTCCTACCCCTAATTATGAACATGACACTGTGTATCAATTTAAAATAGGATAACCATGTTACAACAATTTCTCATTTTATTGCAGGACCCACTCTATAACGGGTAAAGCTGACTCGGCTCCTTTAATTATCCTTTTCAACAATATCTATCTCATGCATCAGCTGCATTCCATTGTTACCATTGTGCTGGAGAACATTGCTGTAGATTTGAGTGGCCTCTGTCAAAACTGATACATCCACAGGCCTATTTAAAATGGCAGACATTTTGGCATTCAAGCGTCATATGATGGAGTTAAAAAGGTGAGTAGACTCAGGTAGATTGTTTTCATGATATTCCATAACGTTGGATGTCGTATCTATAGAAGAAGATATCATTTCAGTGGACTGTGATATCACCCACTTGCAAGAGGCAGGATCCCCCTCCAATTTCTCCCATTGCGCTTCTATTTATATTTTCCTTTCATCTCCATCAGCTACTACAATGGCTTGCATTGTTCCTCCCACTCTCATTTTGACCTCCAACCAAATCAGCAATGTTTGGTGAATCAACTTTCAAACTAACAACAACCATTTTGTTCAAAGACAGAAAGTAAGTGCTCTCATAAAGCCTGTAATCAGTCTGTTCTGTTTGGAAAGAGGAATGTCTCTTCTTATCCTTGAACTGTGTAAATAATTCAACAGCAAGTTTCCATGACTTTACAAACTGAATGAAGTTACTTATTACCCCAGTACAACATTGCGCACTTGGTCTCATGGATGCACGTATACAGGCTGGCCACAGAAAAGATACTACACTTTTGCAGATTGCGGTCATTTCAATCTTGAATTTATGATCTCTTGATCTCCAATATGACAGACCTTCAATTGTTTGGAATGGATTCAAAGCTTTCAAGTTAAAATGAGGATGCCGTTGGAAAGGTATCGCAGCATTTGAAAAGTCTTACGTTCAAATATCTGGGAGATTGATGCTGAGGTGAACTTTAAATCTGAGACAAGTGCTTTGCCTGCTTGTAGCCAGTTTCAGAGTTTGGTTCTCAGATTGGTTGATGACAGTAGGTTCTGATGGATCTGCTGGATTCTGGGGTAATATGCGTGCAGTCTCTGAACCCAGTTTAAATCAAATGACCATTGCGTGAAACACTTCTGATGCTCACCCTGTCTAGCTTGGATGGTAAAACATCACTGTGATACCAAGAAGATGTTGATTGTGTAAATAGCAGCCATTGAGCTTTGATCTTCTCTTTTCACCAGATCGGAAATCTAAGGATATTATTAAGGTAGAGAGGGCTCAGAAGAGATTTATCAGGATGCTGGCGGGTATGGAAGTTATAAAGAAAGGCTGGATAGGCTGGGACTTTTTTCACTGGAGCATAGAGGTTGAGAGGCGACCTTATAGAAGTTTATTAAAGAATGAGGGGTATAGATTGGGTTAATGGTAGTTGTTTTTTCCCCTAGAATGGGGGATTTCAAGACCAGGGGGCATAATTTGAAAGTGAGAGGGGAGAGATTTAAAAAAGACATGGGGGCATTTCTTTTTTTATGTAGCAGGATGCTCACATGTAGAATGAACTTCCTGAGGAAGTGATGGATGGATTACAACATTTAAGAGACATTTGGACAAGTACATGTCTTGGAAAGGTTTGGAGGGAAATGAGCCAGAAGCAGGCAGGTGAGACTGCTTTAGTTTGGAATTATGAGTGGCAAGGACTAGTTGGACTCTATGACTCCATGACTTCAGTTGTTTATCCATCCTAAACAATAAGCTGTTTTGATCGCACAGATAGCTGTGAGGTGTATCCATGTTTAATTAGATATTCACTGGAGAATTGATACTGCATGAAATTCAAATGCCGAAAGTCACATGGTTTGCAGCAGCCATCTTAACAGCTTATATGTGTCTACTTTTGAAAACTATTGCCTGAAAATTCATAACATCCATACCTGTACTGGGCATGACTCACTTCTTAGTCATAGTTTTTCTGCATTGGGAAAGTTTCCAACTTTCTCTACTGTGAAATATCTTGTACTCTTTCCCTTCTAAGCCCCTTTGCTGCCTATCTCCTCTCTATCGAGTGACATAATCCCAAAGCACTCCCTGAAGTAATTTCCTAACCAAAAGGTCCAAGCCCACATGCAACATTGAGGCAATTTTTAATTTGATCTAATTATCCTGTCCCCAATTCATTTCTGCTCCTTGTTCCATGTCCTTCAATGCATTCGCTGCAATTGTGTAGAGGAATTGACTTAGTAAAGAAAATAAAATATTAATTAAATGAAAATAAAATGCATTCCCTGCTGTATTTGAATAAGTGCCAATGAGATAAAAATAGAAGTTGCTGGAAAAGTTCAGCAGGTCTGGCAGCATCTGTGAAAAGAAATCAGAGTTAACGTTTTGGGTCTGGCGACTCTTCCTCAGAACAAGAGATAACATTGTTAAAAAAAAATGCTTAGGGCATTTTGCGAAGTTGGAGGTATGACTGTTGGAAACAGCCAAACACCTGTTAGATAGAACAATATGCAAATAAAGTGAACCATATGAATTCATAAAGAGACCATTTTGAACAAGTTTGAAGACTTTGCTCTTGTGGGAATACAATGAACAATGAAAGCCTGTTCAAAAGCCACAGAGTAATACTTTATAACTCTTAAAAAGCCAACACCCTCTAACACCCTCTGATGTTGGTCAATCTTCTGAGGACACAAAGGGGTTTATTTTACCATTAACTCCTTTGAAGGCTGAGACAAAAAAAACACTCTAAAGAAATAATACTGAATTCTGAGTGTTTTAATGCCTAAAAAAGTATATTTAAAGATTGTGCATAAATTTAAAGCAGAATAACCATGTTATAGCCATTTGTGTTAATGACCTAGCTATCCCAGTGTATTAAGAGATTAAATACTTAGTTAAATGTTAATTAGTATTATTAATAATAAATTAACGGAAGGATTAAATATTTATTTTCCTTGAATAGTCCCTTTCTCTAAATGATTGCCTCTGAGCATTATACAATTATGAAACATGATCCAACTTGATATATTTTTATTTGCCTGAAAGTTTTATGTGTGGTTACTGATCTCTATTTATAGAAAATATAATTTGAAATGGAGTCCACAGAGACAAAAATCAATTTATAATCTATATTAAAAAAATAAAGAACTGCAGAAGCCAGAAATCAGAAACAAAAACAGAAATTGCTGGAAAAGCTCAGCAAGTCCGGCAGCATATCTGGAGAGAAATTCAGAGTTAACATTCAGGGTCTAGTGACCCTTTTTCAGAACTGACTGTAGCTGGGAAAAGGTTGGTATATGTGATGAAGATGGGGTGGGGAAGAGGGGGAAGGATTAAATAATAGGTGGAGATAGAGTCCAGAGACAGAGAAGAACAGTTGGAAAGGAATGGGTAAAGTCAGCCTGTAGGAATGAACAGCTGCTAATGGGGAACATGATGTGGAGGTGCCAGTGCTGGTCTGGGACAGATAAGCTCAGAAGTTGCACGACACCCAGTTATAGTCTAACAGGTTTATCTGAAATCACAAGCTTTTGGAGCAAAGGGGCAACACTACGAAAGCTTGTGATTTCAAATAAACCTGTTAGACTATAACCAGGTGCCGCGCAACTTCTGAACTAATGGGGACCATTAGTGGCCGACAATGGATTGTTTGTGACGACAAGGCCTGGTGTATGTGGGCTGGGGTAAGGACATGAGAGAAGGTGTTCAGACCCTAAAATTATTGAACTTAATATTGAGTCCTGAAGGCTGAAGGTTCCCCCAGCGGAAAATGAGATGCTGTCCTTCCAACTTGTTCTGAGCTTTGCTGGAGCACTGCAACAAACCTGAGACAGAGGTGTGGCCAGGGAACATGGTGGTTGAATTGGCAGGCAACAGGAATCAGTCATTCATAAAACGTTCTGTATGATTTGACATGACGTTGATATTTCCAATGCATGTTATAGCCAATGAAATAATTCTAAAGTCATTTCTAATGTAGAGGAATGCAGTGATCAATTTTTAAATATTAAAATTCCACAATCACCAATGAGGTGATAACTAGATAGAATGTACTTAATAATGTTAGTTGAGCAATAAATATTGGTTGGGGATGGTGGATAGGATCTCAGTTTAATATCTCCCCTATAACATGACACTCCCTTAGCCAACCAGGTTCTGTATGGGGCAGTTGCGCAAATCATTATATAGTGCAAATGGTACTGGGAAGAAATTTCAAATGGCTAATTTGCACTTCTTACTGACCGGTGAACTTATTAAAAGATAAGTAATGTTCTTACTGCATATTTCAAGTGGATAAAAATAAATCAAAATTTTTATACAGCTTTTGTAGATCATCACACTGTAAAGACAATATTGAAATTTCACATAGCTCATATACTTAAAGTAGGTCAGACAGGCAGTTATGTTATTAAACAGAATGCTCAGAAGATTACATCCTGTATAGGAGCTAATTACAAGGAACTTCAGAAATAATTACATTCCATTGAGACTTCATTCATCCTTTGTCCCAAGTAATATTTAAACAAATTTGAGTGTGCATTTGATGTAGCATAGAGTGAATAAACGAAGAGATTTTCCATTTACATTTGAATGTGATTGTTGTAAAGTTTTCTTTGATTAATCTTGATGGGATGGTAAAAAGGAAAATAAACATGATAAAGATAGAATATGAGAATAGAATGCGAATTGAGGTAAAAGGGGACCAAAGAAACCTTCTACTCAGTGGGTAGCAAGAGCTGGAGTGGGTCCTATTAGAGAGAAGGAGAATAGCACACAGCTAGATTTTTTTAAATACATAAGTGATAATTGAGGAAGAAGAATTTGAAAAATAGAGATAGAAGTGGAGATGATATGGATAATGGATCATAGAGATAATGGAACTTAATAGGCAGGGTGCAGTGGAAAGGAAGCCATGCGAGGAGTAGCTAAGTCACCTGCTTTGAATGGCTTGTAATCCAGGTTGTTTAAGGAAGTAAGGATGGAGATAGCTAAAGAAGTTATTACAATCTTCCAATCTTCCCGAGAAATGAGGGAGCTGCCAGAGAATTGAAGTGTGGCAAACGCGACACACTTACTCCAGAATATGTCTCGTTAGCACAAACCTAACGAATTAAATGATGTGCATGAGCACAGCAATCTCTGCTTCATAAGTAGAGGTATTGCCTTGAAAAACAGGGAAGATACACTGAATCTTTTTAAAGCTCTGGTTAGGACACAACCAGAATATTGTCATCAGACATCAGGAAGAGTCTAATTTTGCCTGACAAGGTGCTGAGAGGAATTAACATAATAATTCCTGGGGTGAGAGAGTTTAGCTACGAAGCTAATTTGCAAAAGCTGCCTTCGGGTGGATCAAAGTAGATTTAGCAGAGATTTGATGGGGAAATGCAAGGTTATGATAGGTTTAAATAAACTAAAACTGATTTTTTAAAAAAAAGTCAACTGATAGGACAAGGATTAGGGGACATAGATTGAAGGTTTTGGGCATGACAAATGGGGGAGAGGGATGTGAGCAAGAACATTTTTAGATAATGAATCATAACGATCTGGGACTCACTGTGTTTGAAGGCAGTGAAAGTGGACAGTGTTAATGATTTCAAGAGGAAATTTGATATGTACTTGAGTGAAATAAAGTTGTAGGACTGCAAAGATAGAGCAAAGGAATAAAACTGACTGGGGGTTGCTCTTCACAGTGGTGGCAGCACTGGATGGAAAGGATCATCCTCTGTGCCATGATATTTCTATGATTCAATGCTGTCACTTATTTCAGTAACAGCAGGAAAATATCATCACCACCTTGTGTCTTACGCCTGTTCATCTAAACAAGGTTGCTGGCATAGTTTATTTGACAATTATTCGCCAGTACTGTGCTTCACAAAAATTCCAATTGGATTGTTAAGCAGTATACCAGAGAGTTTGCAAAGAGACATAAGAATACTGGAGTGTAAGCAAACTCAGTCCATTAAGGCAAACTATTTAAGAGTAAGAAGATAATTACCAAATCACCGACCTATATATTACAGCCATGCAGTGATCTTGCGCTTTTGTTTTCCTTTGAAATAGATATTAGGTACATATAAATCTTTGCAACAAACCAATTAGAGAACCTTAAGTGAATATATTGATGAGTGCAGTTGAATTTTAAAAAAAACTTTGAAATAGGTACATGGAGTATAAAAGCATGGAAGTTATGCTAATTCCACATTAGACCCTGGTACGGTCTCAATTGGAGTATTGCATCCATTTACAGATTTTAGGGAAGACGGGAAGGTATTAGAAGGTTGCAGAAAAGTATCACAAAAGTGATGAGGTGTTTCAGTAACATAGATAGACTGGAGAAGCTGGGACTGTTCTCCCTGAAGAAGAGCAAGTTGAGAGAAGATTTGATAGGCGTATTCAAAATCATAAGAGATCTGGACAAAATAGATAGGACAGAACTGTTCCCATTGGTGGAAGGATTGAGAACCCGAGGACAGAGATTTAAGTTTATTGGCAAAAGAAGCAATGGTGACATGAGGAAAGAAACTTTTTTTTTAAGCAGCAAGGGGCTTGGATCTAGAGTACATAGCCTGAGAATTTGATGGTGACATGTTTAATCAAGGCATTTAAAAGGCAATTAATTCATTATCTGAAAATGGAAAGTGTAAAGAGCTATGTGGAAAAGGCAGGGGAGTGGCGGTAAGTGAAATGCTTCTGCAGAGGGTCAGCAGAGACATGATGGATCAAATAGCCTGCTTCCCTGCTTTAATCATGCAATGATTCCATGACTTCCTTCACAGGGCTCTGTTGCGAATCAATTTATCCAAATAATGAGTGAGTCATTTTGGCAATAACCTCAGGAAAACCAAATGAAGCCCAGCAAGTAGCTGACAACAGTTATTAGGAAACATAAAATTAATATCTAAAGAAATACAAAAATCGGTATCTTCTGAGTTATCTACTTTTTTTGCAAAATAGCTTCAGTCCTCACTGGCTGGACTAGCAATTTATTGCGTGTCCTGATTACTTTTGGAAAGGTGGTTGTGGTCAGCTTTCTAATACCTTTGCAGTCTGTGTGCTGAATGTATTCCACAGTACAGTTAGCAAGGGATTTTAATCCGCAACAGTGAAAGAACAACACTATATTTGCAGTTCAGGATTGGGTATGACTTAGAGGGCAAGTTCTAAGTGTTGGTGTTCCCATATGTCTGATGCCTTGTTCTTCTAGGTGCTAGATGGCACATGTGCATCCTGAATTCCATTTTCTGATCACATTACAAGAGGTGCTTCCACCATAGCCCCTATGTCAGCACTTAGCCTGAGCAGAATTAAGCAAG
>NC_063332.1:113182938-113207222 GCF_021869965.1 Rhincodon typus
TGCTCAATCTATTGTGTGCATTTATAAGTTAAGTAAAATATGGATCTGTGGAATGAAGAGCGACTTTTGACTGCTAATGCAAGAATAACGTTGTGGTTAAAAAGAGCTGGTGGTGGGAGTTGACTTATATATCAAATACATGCAAAAAATAAAACTGGGGCAGCACAGTGATTCAGTGGCTAGCACTGCTGCCTCACAATGCTAGGGACCCTGGTTCAATTCCACCCTCAGTTGACTGTCTCTGTGGAGTTTGCATGTTCTCCCCGTATCTGTGTGGGTTTCCTCCGGGTTCTCCGGTTTCCTCCCACAATCCAAAGGTGTGCGGATTAGGTGCATTGCCATCACCAGACCCGAAACGTTAACTCTGTCTTTTCCTTCACAAATGCTGCCAGACCTGCTGAGCTTTTCCAGCAATTTCTGTTTTTTGTTCCTGATTTACAGCATCCGCAGTTCTTTCGGTTTTTATTTACGTTAATTACACATTTCTGGAACAGGTAGAACTTGAACCCAGGCCTCCTGGATCTCAAGGCAGGGACACTACCCCTGAGCCACAAGAACCCTACCAGTAGGAGCACACTACGGCAGATGACTGGCAACAGCTGTTTAAACAGGTAACTTCTATTTTGTTAGGTCCAATGATATGTAGCAAATTGTTATAATTTGGACACAGACTGGTGCTAAAGGCTCTTCCTGCTGATAAAATAGAGCCAGACAGTGTAAAATGCACAGACTGCCTGACTGAACTACCCGTAGGCAAGAAAGTCTGCAATGATGTATAATATTTAGTGTCACACTGCATGGTTTGAGGGACTCAGGACAGAGAATTCTAAACTCCATATTTATGATTTTCATCAACTAAAATCTTCAGTCTACTACACTCAAAACTAGGAAATCAATTACTGAAAGAAATATGTGTTCAATATATTTTTTTTAAAAAGTAAGCTATCAGGGCTAGGGAGATATTGTTGCTTTACACCAGAGTGCAGTACAGTTCAGTCTTATAGTGCCGTGTATAAATGTACATGTAATCATGCCATATATTGTGTAGCCTACACTTTGGGGTCCAGGTCAAGGCTGAGGAACAGCTGCCAAATATTGTGTAACTTATGTCTGTAAAGTCAACTCTCAGGTTGTGAGATCCATGGTTAAGAGGGCAGAGGTGAGTGGAGAGAAAATAGCGAAAAATTAGTTCAGTGTTTGATCTGCCAGTGTAATGTGCATAAAACAATAATAGTTAGGGACCATCAACTGAAACTAAAAACAGGACAAGAAAGGGAAATTATCATAAATCAAAATCTAAATAAATCAAATCTATTAATGTTGGGAATTATACAGCATGTTGGGTCTGAATCTGAAAGATGAAAAGAAAATCAAATGCTAAAGGATTGATTTTAACACTTGACACCCTGGATGTATCTGCACTGATCCCTCTGCCTTTCTGCGGATTATGACCCTCAGTTGTGCATCTGAGCAGCTAAGAGAGATATCTACGAAAAGCCAATGGGATCTTCTATAAAACACGCAGCTCAGGCTCCTATGAAGTAAACCAGAACCACTGCCATACACCAGAGCCCTACACTGAGGTGGTTTTGCCACTGAGCTGGCCTAGAAGAAGAAGAGCTGGCCCCAGAAAAGATATTGTGTTTTCACTGTGAGTTTTGTTGTGGATCCCCTAGCTTGGGCTTCCCTTTCACTCTCTTGCTCTAAGGATCTTTTAAAAACCCTTCTAAGCCATTTAAATTGGTTCCCCCAAAAGCAATCTCTTGTTGCTCAAAATCCTACTCTTATCCACCAGCCAGCTATTTATTTACGAGGTCTATGCAATTGAAATTTATGCATTATCTCCTGGGCCTCAAGCTGTAGCGTTCTGGATGGTATGCAGCCCACAACAGATTACCAATTTGAATTTCTTTTTGGTGTATTTTCTTTCAGTTTATCTTATCTCTATGGTACAGGAATCAGTCTGATAGCTCTCTTGCACTATATTAGGATCAGACCTTTCTGAAAGTTACAGTTTATGCTTTTTTACAAAAAATGTGGTATTAAAGGAGTTGTAATCTCTATTGCAGAGAACATAACAAAGATAAGTGAATGTAAGCATGTCAGAAATAGTAGGCAATGGACAAGGAAGACAGGACTGCTCAGGCCTAGAGGCAGCTGATAGGCATAATGCTGGGGAAGGTTAGAATGGATCAGAAATGGAAGTCAACATGTTATTAGTAAAAGAAGAAAAATTATAATAAGTAAGGAAACCTACAGAGAGTATTTCAACAACTGACTGAAAAATAACTAGTCAGGACACAGAGTTCAGGCCTGTTTTCATAGTTGAGGATTGCATTAAATAGGAACATAGAAAATAGGTGCAGGCAATGCAGCCCTTCATGTCTGCTCCACCATTCAATGTGATTATGGCTGATCATCCAACTCAGTATCCTGTTTCTGCTTTCTCCCTGTACCCATTAATCTCTTTAGCCCTAAAACTATATTAAACTCCTTCAATGTTTTGGGTTCAACTGCTTTCTTCTGCATCTCAGTCCTAAATGCCTTACCTCATATCCTTAGACTGTGACCCTTCATTCTAGATTCCCTGGTCATCAGGAATATCCTTGATATGATAATCAGGTACCAAAGCTTTAAAATTCATGTAATTAAAGTCCTGAAGCTGCTCTAATGTGAGATTATTGTAGAGTCAATGCTACAAGACTGTTGAACAGAAAGTTTCATTTGTAGTTTTTGCCAGCTTTTGATCACGAGCCCAGGGCTTGAAAATGGACAGTGATTTGGAGAAGTACAGGACAAAACTTTTGTCCGATACTCTATTCCTAAGATGACCCATGAAAGCCAGGGAAAGGTTCACAAAATGATAAGTCTAAAACTAGCACAGCTATCATTAATATTTGATTAGAATTGGTGTAAATCCCAAAGCTATTTTTTCCCATCTTTGCAGTCTTGAAAAGTCGATAGTGCTCTCAGGGTTTTGTGGATATCCGTCCAATAGCCCTTGCACAATAAAGGGCAGTGACCTAAAGATATCCCACAACATATTATTGTACTGTCCAGTTACAATGATTAGGTTAACCGCTCCATATTTAGACAATAGTTGAGCTCAATTTCCATCAATGCTATTACATCAAACACAGAACATACTTTTATTATTTTCATTATGGAGACATGACTGCAGGGTGGCTGGGAACCTAAGGGTATTCAACATGCATGAATGATAAGCAAAAAGGAAAAGGGGTGGGTAGCACTGTTAATGAAGAACGAGATCAGCATATTTGTGAAAGAGGATCTTACATCAGAAGATCAAAATGTAGAATCAGTTTCAGTAGAGCTAAGAAATAGCAACAGGCAGAAATCATTGATACGAGTTATTTATGAGCCAGAAAACAGTTATGTTAATGTCAGGTTTCATTGGGAGTTTATAGGTGCATGTATCAAGGATAATACATAAATCTAGATGTAGACCGGGTAAAGCTACTTAGCCCTAATGCTGTGGAAGGCAAATTCCTGCAAAGTATATGAGATGGTTTTCTTGAACCATAGGTTGAGATTCAGAGAATGGGCTATTTTAGGTTTAGTTTGTGCAATGAGAAATCTTTTACTATCTTTTTTGAAAGAACCTTTATAGAAGAATGAATATAATATACAGAATTTTACATTAAGTTGGTAAGTCAAACAGCCTGACTCTACGTCTGCACAAATGAACTCCTCTATACAACAGTACTAATTGTCTTTGTAGCTGAAGCACCAATACCTTGGCATACATGGCGAGGTATGGCATGGATGCTATGTGCAAACAGGTATGAACTAAGTGAGCAAGCACTAAGAGACCAAGTGAGCAACCCTGCAATGTATCCTGGCCTAATCCATGATTGCCTATCCATGTGCAAACTGTCTTTGCAGCAGCATTTCAATGCCAATTGCTGGTACACTCTGCAATACAGGTCTGTACATCTTAAGCACCCTGCAATTAGATCACAGAGGTGCCTTGAGGATCATGGAGGAGGTTGGCAAATCCTGGATTCCAATGTCTGTGGATGAGGAGCGCATGCAGATGTTGCCCATGGTTCATGCCCTTAGATGCTGTTGTGGGATCGGCAACATGGAGGCTCTTTCATTGAAGTCACCAGGTACCTTCTGTGATTTCTATGTCAAGAAATCTTGATGTCTAGTTTGTTCTGAGTGTTTGGTAAGATAAGAAGCAGTATAGTAATGAGGTGAGATGTGCAGTTAATAAGGCATTGAAAAGCAATAATTCTCCTTAATAGGCAATTGGCTGCTTAGCAAGAAACTAGCCAAAACACCTGCCAAGTACAGAAAAGATGCAGCGAGTTGCTCACAATACCAAGATAGACCTCGGTGGATGTCTCATGCAATTCCACTACAATTCTCATACTGACACCATCATTCCAGCCCCTATAAAATTCTGCCCCATTAATCCTCAAATACTAATTAATTCCTAAAAGAGACACTTTGCTACAACGGATACGTGCAGAAATTTGACCCTTTGATAGTTATAAAGACTTGATATAATCAGTCACAGATCTGCTCATAATGAGTCAGAGGATGCACAATTCCATAACATCCCAGATGTTTATACCAAATATGGGTAACATTAGGATTGGCAATTTACGCTAACTAAATAAGTCAAGTTCTATTTTTGTTAAATGCTTTTTCCTGGGAATTTGCTTTCGTAATTGAATCCCACAGTTCTATCATATAAATAAAAAGTGAAAATACTGAATATACTTAGCAAATCTAGCAGCAATGTGGAGAGAGACACTGAGTTAATGTTTCATGTCAATGACCTTACTTCAGAACTGCAAAAGCTAAGAAATGTAATCCATGTGTGGAGAAGAGCACAACAGGAGGCTACCAATCTAAGATAGCTACCAAGAAATCCAATGGGCAATTCAGAATTCAGAAGAAACTCTTTGCTCAAAGAGTGTTGGAGAATGTGGAAATCACTACCACAGGGTGGTAGTGAAGTGAATAGTATGGATTCACTTAAGGGGAGGCTAGACAGGCATATGAGTGAATAGGGAATAGAGGGCAGAAAAATCAAGCGCAACTTCAGGCTTTTGGAAGAGGCGGAGGCTTCAAGTGAAACATTAACAAATATATTAAAAGATACACAGTTGGCACTAAGCCACCCTGCCTTCCACTCCCTCTTCTAATTGGTATGGTGCATGGAGAGTGTTAACCTAAATGAATGCCATATCACTGTCCCTGAAACCAATTTTAACTTGTTGTGCTTTGCAGTAACTGAGTGATAGAGGTCAGAAATTTGGGTCAGTAGCATTGCTGCTCCTGTAAGAAATGGTTATGTCATCTTGAAATCAGCTTACTGCTCAATGCCCAAATTGTCTGACTGCTTCAGGTGGTAGGTCCCTTTAAATGCACTGTTCAGGAGTTATTAGTAAACTCAATTGCTGCTTTTGAGCTTTTTTTGTCCCTTCAAGGGATGTTTGCTGCACTGACTGCTCCAACAATTATTGCCCATTATTCACAGGCCACCAGTTTCATTCCTTTCAAATGTTAATACAACTGAATGACTGGCTAGGATGTTTCAGAGAGCAGTTAAGACTCAAACACATTGCTGTGCATCTGGAGTCCAGACCAGGATAAGGATGGGAGATTTCCTCCCGTAAAGCAGATTAGTAAACCAGATGGGACATTATCACAATTATTTCAATGATAATTGATAAAAAATTTATGAGTAGACATTCTGAATTCAAATTCCACTATCTGCTGAGTCCCCAGAGCATAACACAGATTGCCGAAATACTAGTCTAGTGGCAATACTAAGACACCATTGCCCCCCCCATTCACAGCTCCAAACAGCCTGACAGGCTGTGAAGTATGAGTGCTCCTTTGGATTTCACAAATGTAAATTAGGTAACTGCGAAGTTGAATTCCCACTTAAGCACATCCCTAAAAATAAGCTTTATAAATACAAATTCTGTTTTACTGGATCAGAAAATGCTGAAGCCATGACATTTTTAATCAAGTCCAAAATTTTAACTGGCATGACGTTACTATTTACTTAACCATGAGCAATCAACTAATAAAAGATCTTGTCCTCTTCTGTAAAATGATCTAGCTAGGTTTCAAAATTATCCCCAAAAACCTATGTTTTAAGGAAGTTCTTCCTTAAAATTATTTCAGTCAATTTTTTTAATGCTTAGTTTTGAAGGATTTTATGGGCTGTGCTATTTGCATTGATCTATGAAATCATTGAAGCCTAATAAAGTTTATCAATGTCTCCAAACATTAATGCAAAACTCAATAAAATTCAACAGCCTCTTTAAAATTGTGAACAGCAAATATAACTTATGAAAAATAAAAATGTCTATCCAATATTAATAAATATCCTTTAAGCAATGACTTATTATATTATAGTACAATATTATAATCTAATGTTATAAAAATAATTTAATGTTACCATTTCCTCAATCAAGAGAACAAGAGATAATCTGGTGCCATGGTTTTGTATCTGGAATTGTGTGTAAACTGAAAATTTACTTTTTATTGACAACAGAAAATGCTGGAGATCACAGCGGGTTACAGATTCCAGCATCTGCAATAACTTGCTCTTACTTTTTACTGAATTGCCTGCAAGCTTCTAGTGATCCAAAATTGCTTTTACAAACTTCAATAATTGGAATATTCATTGATATTGTTGTAAACAAAGGAGTGGTGACATTCTTTTGTTTTAAAAAAAGCTAATCTAACACTCGCTTGAGCACAAGAGGCTAAAACAAAGGAACTACAAGTTACTTAACTGTACAGCTATAAATTCTAGGTGAACTGCTGAGAGAGATAACTAGACAAAATGATCCTTGAAATACCCAAGAGTATATTAACAGCCAATGGAGGCGTGAGAATTCTGGTTCCAGAGAAATACAACAGAAGGCAAGAAAAACTTTAAAGGGACTCAACATAATTGATTAATTTGCTTTAAGGAACCCCTATTTCCGCAAAATTAACACAGCAATTTTGAGCTTTTGAATTATATAAATAAATTTGTCTAAGAACAGTCAGTGTACAGAACTCCAAATAAATTTTTGAAAAGTACCCTCAGAAAGGGGTTTTTGACCAAGGGAGATTCCATGTTGAATTAGGCTGGGAAGAAAACACCACTCCAGGTGGGGAGAAAGAGTCAGGAAGAAAAAGGAAAAGAGAGAGAGAGAGAACTTAAAAGAGCTGGTGGTTGCTGTAAAATAACTGGCAATTACAAATGGAACATTTTCAGAACTTGCCTGGAAGTGAGTCTCATCAGGGCCAAACTGACAGACCAAGGGTAGAGGAGATTGGGGGACTAGGTGGAAGGGTCGGGGGAGGGGGAGGAGGTGAAGGTAATTATGAAGAGTGCTTTTACATCATAGGGAGGAGGTCTCAGATGGAGCCATGGAGGCTATTAAGGAGGGACCACTCTGTCTGACACAAGCACACACAGGGAAAAATGTCGGGCTGCCCAACTGTTGTGGGCCTCTCTCATCACCAGTTAAATTTTGCCACAGGTTAGATGAAGCCATTAAGTAGACATTAGTTGGGAAAACAAAAGTGTAGTTTCATAAGTGGAGTACCTTTGGGAATTCTATAGTAAGTATTGGTGAAGATATCTCAAACTCTCATTTAGCTTTAACATTTAAACTTAAGTAGGAATTTATTTAAAAAAACATAATAAACTGAATACATTTTAATCTGAAACTTTCTGCCAGAGGCAGTTAACAGTCAAACTACTATAAAATAAAGCTTGAATTGGTGCAAATTACTATGGACAGAAAACTGAGTCCACCCTTACAATGGGAATGTGGCTTGGATATTTATAATATATAAGTAAATAACCGTATCTCCTAATGCACAAGATGTTTATAAAAGTGGATATTGTAAATGGAATGCAGAAGTAGGAATTTAGTAACAAAAACAAAGTTGCTGGAAAAGCTCAGCAGGTCTGGCAGCATCTGTGAAGGAAAAACAAGCGTTAACGTTTCGGGTCCGGTGACCCTTCCTCAGAACTGTTCCTGATTTACAGCATCCGTAGTTCTTTTGGTTTTATTTAGGAATTTAGTAAGGCAGGTAAGTCAGTGTCGGGATGGAAGATGTGTTACAATTTGTTTCCAATACTTGTAATGGTTCGTGTAAGCTTGATGCAAAAAGTCTTTAAATAATTTGACCAATGTTTTAGTGTTCTGTGGAGTTTGGTATATAATAAAAGAAAACAAAATTTCTAAACTAAAAAGGAGGTATAAATAAATATCATGTAACAGAGCAAATTGTGTGTTTGCGTTGCAGGATGTGAAAGATTATCTATATGTGCCCACCTTGAATCTTCTCTTGTACCAAGTCATTGGCAGGATATTTGCTATGAGGTCTGATCTTGATATCAGGAGCAATGCCTTGGTTTTAAAACACATAATGTGCTTTTCAGCAGTTCAGTTTGGTGCGATGGGCACGCAAGTCACACTTAGTAGGCTCAATTTACAGTCATTATTGTTGTGGCTGTCTTGTGCCAGAGATGGCAGCAAACAGCAGGCTAGCACTAGGTCATGACTCTGTGTCAGGCTGACAACATGATACTTCACTGCCTCTCATGGGTTCTCTTGGAGGAGGGGTGAGCAATCAAGCCAAAGTGTTTTTATTTTCCCTGAAAGTGACAGGAAAAGGCCAGCTAGCCAAGCAATGCAGGTGTAGCTGAAGGTGGCTCACACAGTGAATATCTGCAGCTATGGGAAAGACATGGATTCAGTTCCTCAAATGTCTTGACAATTGACTCAAGTCTCGAAAGGTGCAACACCCAGGTATGAGGCCCTCAGGTTTGTAATCATCGGCATATACAAGAACTGAAGCCTGAGGGTGCACAGTGCTCTTGAACATACGAGAGATGTAAGCCTAGAGGAAGAGCAGAACCATGAGCCAGAAAGTTAGCCCTAGTCCTACTGTAGAGAAAGCAACTGTGCAATATCTCATGTGACTGCACCTCTGGAAGTGAAGAAACACTCCTAACACTCTCTCTTGACCCTTACCCATTTTTGCTGCTTTATGATAATCTGCAGCGACAACTGGCTTTCCATTGCATTGCCTCCACCTCCCCTCATAGATAAGCTTAAGGCCTTTTCTCGTTGTCACACCTCCTGTCAAAAATTGAAAGCTGGTCCTCAGTGAGCTGAATATGATTGGTCAGTCATTGATTGGTCAGGTGGGTTGCAGGATCCAGTTTCCTGACTTTATTTTTCCAGTTTAGGAACTGATATCACCGCTTAATAACAGAATATTGTAGGTTCACTCCACCTCTGATCTCATACCCATTGCTTCTTGAAAATTCTGTCCATTGAGTTGGAATTGGAGTTGGAGATATTCTGATACATATGGGAGGTGTAAATCATCTGGACATTTGACTCTAGACTTCAGTGACACCTCATTGAGAAGCGCAAATACAGAATATTGTTGCTATGAATAATAGCATGCAGAGTGAGGATGTTGAACTGCAGAACCTGATCCTATCCGACAGGTACAATGTACTTACTACTTGTGAGGATAAGGATAACTTGGAGAATAGGACCTTGTTAAAATGGGAGGAGATGGAGTGTAATACGATAGTTGTACAGAATTTAACAACTAGGGAGATAGGTAACATCGTTGGTCAACAGGATGGAAAGTCCCACATGATGTCTTAACTGAAACACATGTTGAACCAGCTTGAAAGTATATTGGAGACAGAAAGGGAAGAGCCAAATATCTGATTTATGTTAGGACCAACAACATAGGGAAGAGCGGGCATAAGAGAGAGAATACCAGGCACTAACTCGAGTTTAGACTTCAAGGGTTAGAGTCCGAACTGAGCCGCATGCAATCTGACAGATAAGTGCAACAATCAGTTTATGGAGGTAATCATGCAGTTGAAAGTGTGGCGTGGGAAAGATGTATTCCATTTCATTGGAATACTAGCACCTGTAGTGGAACAGGTAGGAACTGTACCATGGTATGGAGTCCGCCTGAATTCGGAGAAAGGATAAACAGTGCAGCCACAATATCTGTAAACTCGCAAAAGGGGAGGAAGTGGGCATTCTCAGATGGAAAGGTTGGCATAACTAATACTTTAAAAACAAACAAAAGGGAATAGAATAGAGTGGAGTAACAGGCAGCAATCACGCTTTGCGTACCATAAATAAATGGAAAATTAAAACATTTAAAGCAATCAAGTTTGGAGAAAGACATAAAGACCAAATGAATACAGCATTAAAGCAGAAGGACAGGCTAGAGTGAATAGCCTGAGGGCTTTCTTCATAAAGTATAAAGATCAAATTGAATTGAATTGATTTACAGGCACAGTTTGAAGGGTGTGACATAGCTGTTATTACTAGATGTTAGCTGCAAGAATGGGAACTGAACAGTATAAAGTCTGGAGGAAAGACTGAATTATGGTGGAGGGGTAGGAGTAGCCTTAGTGGTTAAGGATGAAATCACTACAAGCTTAAGAAAGGACACAGTGAGAAGTAACTTGGCAGCGGAGACTGAGTAGAATTTAGAAAAGGATGTCTAAAGACTGTCATGGGAGTTGTGCCCTCGTAACAACTTTGAAATAATAGATTGTATAAATTCAGACATTACTCAAGGAAAAAGCAAAGGCAAGTCAGTTTTAACAGTGAATTTTAACTTTCATGTAGATTGAGATAAGCAGGCTTCCACTTTTCATAAAGGTAATGGATTTCATGAGTGTGATCAGGATAAGTTTCTACAACAATATGTCCAAGGGCCATCAAGGGGGCATATCATATTAGATTTGGTAATGGATAATGAGACAGATTTAGTTAATAACCTAACAATACAGAGACATTTCTCTAATAGAGATCATAATATGAAAACGTTCAATGTTATGTTTGTAAGGACAAAATCTGAAACAGCTACTAAAATTCTAGATTTAAGTAAGGATCAGTAGAAGACATTCAAAAACATTTACTTGTCTAAATAGCTGTGGATGACTAAAGTGATAGACTGTAACTCAAAGCCAAAAGAAAAAGCATATAAAAATGCAAAAAAAAGGTGGAAATAGTGTAGATGCCCTAACTATAATGTTGCAAAGTTATCTTGATTCAGGAACTGTTCCTTTAGATCGAAAAATTGAACAGGTCACTCGCTATTTAAGAATAGTTAAAGTGGGATACAAAGGAATTACTGACCAGCTAGCCTAATATCTGTTGTCGGGAAAGTATTACACTCTAAATTAAGGATAAAGTGACTGAACACCTTATTTTTCAGCTGAACGAGGGTAGTTTTTAAATGGTGGGTCAAGCCTGTTTAACGTGGTGGAACATTTTGAGGGGGTAACTTAAGCATTGCACAGAGGAATATTAATAACAACTATGGCTGAAAGTAAAAACAAATTTCAGGATAAATACGTTGCAAAAATCAGTTGCAACTTAGAAAGTATTCAATACCAGTGGGGATACATACAACAAACAACACATGCAAAGCATTGTCAAGTTAGGTAGAGAACTTGGCAATTGATATTTTGCAATAGAGCTGGAGTAGGATTAGCCATAATATTGTACTAATTGTGAAAAGTCTGCAGGAACCTAATGAGGCTATAAATTTGTAACTCTGTAACAGAATTTACATATTATTATGCAAAGCAGGACTGAGACTGTAATCCTCATTCAAGGAAATACACAAATTTAGCATTGGTAACACTGGAACATGAAGAACCTTCTATGCACAATACCAGTGAGGATCGTTAGCCTATGCTTACATCTCAAATTGCTGACTTAACTGCTTGAGTCTTATTGCTCAGAAGATTGTCTCAAGAGAGGTGACAAATCTGTCACTGGATGCTTATTCTGTAGAAAGGTAGGTTGAATTAAGACCATAAAACCATAAGAGCATAAGACATAGGAGCAGAAATTAGGCCATTCAGCCATCGAGTCTGCTCCAACATTCAATCATGGCTGATAAGCTTCTCAACCCCATTCTCCTGTTTTTGCTCCATAACCCTTGATCCTCTTGACAATCAAGAACCTATCCATCTCCATCTTAAATATATTCAATGACCTGACCTCCACAGCCAATTCAGCTCCTCAACCATTTACTTGTTCCCCACAACTATCTCTCCAGAATCATTTTCCAGCAGTCCAATGTCCACTTTTGCCTCTCTTTTGTCCTTTATATATCTAAAGAAACTCTTACAGTCCTCCTTTATATTACTTGCTAGCTTACCCTCATATTTAATCTTCTCCCTCCTTATTTCTTTTTTTGTTGCCCTCTATTGGTCTTTGTAAGCTTCCTAATCCTCCGATTTCCCACTGCCCTTCATCACATTATATGCTTTCTCTTTTGTTTTTATGCCATCCCTGACTTCCCTAATCAGCCATGGTTGCCTCATCATTGCTGTACCATGCATCTTTTTCCTAGGGATGGATTTTGCTGTGTCTCCTGAAGTACTCCTAGAAACTCCTGCCATTGCTGTTCCACTGTCTTTCCTGCTAGGCTCCTCTACCAGTCAATTCTGGCCAGATCCTCCCTCATGCCTCTGTGGTTGCCTTTATTCAACTGTAACACCGTTACCTCTGGTTCTATCTTCTCCCTCTCAAATTGCAGAGTAAATTCAATCATATTATGATCACTGTTTCCTAAGCGTTCCTTCACCTTAAGCTCCCTGATCAAGTCTACCTCATTGCACAACACTAAATCCAGTATTGCCTGTTCCCTAGTGGGCTCCACCACAAGCTGCTCCAAAAAGCCATCTCATAGACATTCCACAAATTCCTTTTCTTGCAATCCACTACCAATCTGATTTTCCCAGTCCACCTGCATATTGAAATCCCCCATGATCACCATAACTTTGCTTTTCTTACACACTTTTTCTATCTCCTGGTGTATCTTGTGCCCCAGCTCCGAGCTACTGTTTGGAGGCCTGTACATAATTCCAACTGTGGGTTTTTTTAGCTCTGCGGTTCCTCAACTCGTTATTATCTGCAGTGTTGTCTTCTATAAATAGACCATATCAATTTACCAATCCAAGCAATTCTTTATTTTGTTTTATTTGGTGGTAAAACTTCAGTTTTAGGCATTACCGTTTAATGCCAAAATTAGATAATAGAAAATATTACTTTGTATGGTAGTTAAATTGGTTCAATGTGATACCTCAAGATACAACATAGTTCTGCTAGGCCCAAATGATTTAAAAGTTCACTTTAAATTTTATCCATGCACAGTAATACTGAGTGACCACTTCATATACTAATTCTAATGACATGCATTTTGGCAAAGAGATGTTAAAAAAGGTAAAGCCACCATAACCTTAACACACCATAGGGCTGTTCTGTCATTAGAGAGAGACAACTGGCTGTGGTTTAACCTGAGGGTCACCATGCCTGAAGAATGGGGAGAGGTAGAGAAGAAGGGTCCTTTGTGGTAACTTCAACCAATGCAGAAATTGAACCCTTACTGCATCACAAAGCAGCCAACAGAGCTAACCAACCTCCAATAAAGATGTTACAACTTTGCCTTAGAGTGGTTTATTTTCTTGCTCACCTCCATGAAATGTTGAAGCTAATTAACTGAGGAAGAATCTTTAATGACCAAAGTTATGCTTTCAGCAGAAATAGTTCAGCCTCTTACCTATAGATTCTTCCTTCCAATCTAGCCCTGAACTTGTTAGTTTCCCAATGGGTGGGTTAAATTGTAATAACTTAAATCATTGTTAACCTCATGTAAAGATCAGCTACCTGCTTCTTTAGGTTGTGTTCTGGTACTTCTGGTTTTAAGTTCGTGCCGCTAATTTATTCATTCCTCCACAGTTTTAAATACATAACCAGAATTTGTGAGCAGGATGTTTGTCTCCCAACACAGATGGGAATTAAGTTGCAAAATGCTAAATTTATTGATTTTTCTGCATTCTTCACTCCACACATATTTTGCATGGCATTTCTCTGGATTAGGAAGCTCTTAGAGTCAAAACACATGCACACCACTCCTGAGTTTGGTGACTCGCTGTGGGATGCACAGGAAAACTATGTTTTCTCCCACACACAGCTTTTGTGCAAAATTGAGTGTTTTGGAAGCCTAATGAATGTAATGGTTTTGGAGCTTGAGTGAAAATTGGGGCCACTACTGAGCTTCACAAGCCTGAAAGGTTTGTAGATAGCACATTTCAGGACATAGTCAACCCCTTAGGGTAAGGAAGTTCAGGCAAAGAGGGAATGGATGACTGTCAAATATAAGAAATGGACCAGTTAGGCAGTGAGGAAAATCCCCCAAGTGCATCTCAGCCTTCAAAAATTGATGGTTCATCTGTGGAGGCATATTACCTCCTCGCTACCAGATGTCATGGAAGAGCTGCAGGGTATTCTGAAAGGCGAGGACGAATAGCCAGAGGTTGTGGTCCAATTTAAGACCAATGGGACGAATAAAAAGAGAAATTAGGTCTTACGAGCAGACTTCAGGGAGTTAGGTAGAAAATTAAAAAGCATAACTTCAAATGTAGTAATCTTCCCAATGCCATCCAGTAGAGAGTACAGGAATAGAAGGACAAAACAGATTAATTCATGGCTGGGGAGATAGTACAGGGGGATGGGCTTTAGGTTCCTGATTACTTGAGACCATTTCTGGGGGAGTTGGGACCCGTACAGGTTGTACAGATTAAATCTCAAGAGGAATGAGCCCAACATCATTGCAGTGATGTTACTGGGGCCAATTTAACTAGAATTGTGGGGTGGCGGTGGGTGGGGGGGTGGGGGTGGATGGTGGTGAGGGGCGGGTGTGGGGGAGCTGTAGTGAATTAGAAGTTAATACATAAGTAAGTGTGTCTGGATGGCTGTGAAAGCATAGGCTAGGTAAGAAAGAAGTGAGTTTAGCAAAGCTAAATGGAATATATTTTAATGCAAGGACCCTGAGGAATAAGATAAGTGAACTGAGATCACAGATAGGCATGTGGGAGTCTGATAAATTCATGACTGGGATTTGGGTGAAGGATGGGCAGAATTAGTAGCTCAGCATTCTTGGTTAGAGGATATTCAGATGAGATGGAGAGGGCACTCGAATAATAGGGGTGTCAGAATATTGATCAAAGTAGCAATTGTAACCTATATCTAGAAGGACCATCAAATTAAGCCATGTCAGTGGAAGACAAAAAAAAAGGAGCAGACTTGTTGCTGAGTGTGTATTAGAGATCCCCAAATAGTTAGGGAGTAATAGAGGATCAAATATGTAATCAATTTCAGAGAAGTCTAAGAATAATAAGGTAGCAATAGTAGGGAATTTTAATTACTCAAATATAAGATCATAATATGTGGGAGCAGAATAGACCATTCAAGGAGATCATGACTGCTCTGATAATCCTTAACTCCACTTTTCTACCTTTTCCATAAACTTACATTCCCTTACTGCTTAAATATCTATTTATTTCAGCCATGAATGTAATGTAATAACTCAGTGTTGACTACCCTCTTAAGAGAAAAAGTATTCCTCCTCATCTTTAGACAACAAGGTGCAGGGCTGGATGAACACAGCAGGCCAAGCAGCATCATAGGAGCAGAGAGGCTGACGTTTCGGGCCTAGACCCTTCATCAGAAAAGGGGATAGGTCAGTCCAGGGAGGACGGACAGGTCAAGGGGGCGGGATGAGGTTGGTCGGTAGGAGATGGAGGTGCGGCTTGAGGTGGGAGGAGGGGATAGGTGGGAGGAAGAACAGGTTAGGGAGGCAGGGACGAGCTGGACTGGTTTTGGGATGCGGTAGGGGGAGGGGAGATTTTGAAACTAGTGAAATCCACATTGATACCATTGGGCTGCAGGGTTCCCAAGCGGAATATGAGTTGCTGTTCCTGCAACCTTCGGGTGGCATCGTTGTGGCCTCCTCATCTTTAAGTGGTGACCCCTAATTCTGAAATTATGCCCTTTGGTCCTAAACTCTCCCATAAGGAGAAACAATCTATCTGCATCTGCCCTGTCAAGCCTCCTGAGAATCTTATTTTTTTTTCAATACAGTCTCCTTTCATTCTTCTAAACACCAACCTAATCAACCTTGCCTCACAAGAAAATACCTCTATACCCGGAATCAACCTCGTGAGCCTTCTCTGGACTGCTGCCAATACAATGTATCTTTCCTTAGATAAGGGGACCAAGAAGGTTCATGCTATTAAAGGTGTGGTCTGACAGTCTCTTGTATAGTTTTAACAAGATCTCTGTATTCGTATAAGCCCATCCTTTGAAATAAAGGCCGACAGTCTAATTGCCTTCTCCATTACCCCCGAACATGGTTGCTAGCTTTTTAATTTTCATGCACGTGAATCTCTGAATCCCTCTATGCTGACACTTTCTTTAGTCTTTTCCCATCTAAATAATCTTCTGTCCTTCCTACTAAAAGTGCAAATCTCGAATTTTCCCACAATATATTCTATCTCCCAAGGTTTTGTCCACTGACTTAACCTGACTATATCACTCTGCAGACTCCTCACCACTTGCCTTCCAAACTAGTTTTATGTCATTTGCAAACTTGCTGATAGTATACCCATTTTCCTGATCCAAATCATTAATAAATATTATAAAGCAAGTATCCCACCACTGATCCCTGTAGCACTCCGCCAGTTACAGATTGCCAACCTGAAAATGTCCCCCTTAATCTAACTGTCTGTCTATTATTAGTTAGCCACTCCTCTACCATGCTAATTTACTACATCAAACACTATTAAAAACATATCTTATTAAGTAGCCTTAAGTGCAGTACCCTGTCAAATACCTTTTAGAAATGTAAATTTGTTACTTCTACTTGTTCGTCGTTATCCTATTTGCCACCCCCTTAAAGTCAATGGACCAAGTGCTGGAAAGTGGGATTTACAGTAGTTTTTTTACAGACTTGTTGGGCCGAAGGACCTCTTCTGTACTGTGTGTTTCTATGATTCTAATCCCCTTCATGAAGGCGTGCTAACTCAATCTGCTTGATTCTGCTATGTATATCTAAATGCTTTGCTATTACATTCTTTATATAGTCGCTAACATTTTCCTAATAACAGATGTAAAGCTAACTGGCCTATTGTTAATAATGTTCCCGCCAAGCTGCACGTGCAGATGCTCCAATGTTCTGCGCACAGCAATCAGCATTGGTACACTGTTCACAGCATTAATTTTCACTTCCAAAAGTCACTGCCACACACGGGCCTCAGAGCCCACACTGCCGGTAGGAAGATTGGAGAGGAGACTGATTGCTTTCTGATTTTGTCTCCTTTCCCTTTTTGAATAAATTGGCAATTTTCCAATCCTTTGGGACTTTTCCTGAATCTAATACTTTTTAGTTGGTTATTACTAGTGCATCCATTATCTTGGTAGCTAGTTCATTTAAATTCCTAGGATGCAGCCCATCAGGTCCAGGAGCCTATAGGCTGATTAGTTTTTTCCAAATATTTTATGTTTACTTCTTCCTCCACTCCCTCCCCCAGTCCCTCTTTAGCCCCTTCAATTATTTAATATTTTTGGAATGCTATTAATGTTTTCTATCATGAAGATTGATATAAAGTATTCATTCAACTCCTTTGCCATTTCCTAGTTTACTATTTTTATTTCCCCAGTATCATTCTCTAAGAAGTCAATGTTTACATTTACCTCTCTTCTTTCTTTATGTATTTAAATGAGCTTCTACTGTCTGTTTTTATATTACTTGCTAGCTTGCTCTCCTGGTATATTTTATCCTTCTTTATTATTTTTAAGTCATCTTTTGTTAGCATTTAAAACTTTCCCACTCCTCTGTTTACCACTAATCTTTGGCACATTGTATGTTTTTATTTAATTTGTAAATCCCTTGGCTTCCTTGGTTAAACATCATTAGTTTAACCAACCCCTTCCCAGAGACCTCCTTCCTCACTGGCATATCTTTGCTCTGAGTCATAAACTATTTTCTTAAATGTCTCCCATTCTTTCTCAGCTGTTTTTTTCTGCTAAACTCCTTTTCCAGTTCATTTTAGCCAACTCAACCCTTACCTCTATTTAATTACCCTTGTTTAAATTAAGCAGAGTTGTTTCCAACCCAAGTTTCTCTCTTTGAAACTGAATGTTAAATTCTACTATGTTCTGCTCAGTGTCTCCTATGGGATCCTTTACTCTGAGCTCATTTATTCAACCTGCCCTACTATACAATATCAAAACCAAAATAGCCTGATCCCTTTAGATCCACAAAATATTGCTCTGTGAATTCTTCCTTGTGAGTATCTTTGCCAATTTGATTTTCCAAAGTAAATATGATTAACATCATTTATGATTAGTTTACTAGTCTTTTTAAATATCCTTATCAATTCATTGTTCTATAGACCAGCAGATGTGGGAGCCCTATACACAACTCCCACCAGTGCCTACTTCCCTTGTTGTTTCTCCACTCAATGGATTTTATATCATTTAAATCTTCGATCAGTTATGCCTATCAAACTTATTCTATCTCACACTAACAAAGCTGCCTCACCACCTTTCCTTTCCTATTCTTTCAAAAATTCACATATTCATGAATATTTAGTTCCCAAGCTTTGATCCCTTCGTAACCATGTCTCCATTATAGTTATAAGATCAACCCACTATTTGAACCATATTATTTCATTTATTTTCTTCCAAATACCACATGCATTTTTAAGTGAAGAGCCACTAATTTTGCTTTCTCACTTTTATTTACCCCTTTGTAAATAGTTGCTGCTTTTAATATGCTTGTACACTCATCCCTTCCTGTTCCACTCTGGATATCATTATATAGTTGCTCTGTGATGTTGTTATGTCCTTTTGCTTTGTAAGCTGATATGTGCCCCTGCTGAACTCTCCACTCCTCTAATTAGTTCAAAGCCACCTCTACAGCCTTGGTTATTCACTTCACCAGGATACCGGTCCCACGTGGTTTAACTGGAACAGCTCCCTTCTAACCTAACATTAGTGTCAGTACCCCATAAATTGAAATCCATTCCTCCTACACAAATCTTTAATCAATCGATTTAACTCTTTTGACTCTATTTACTGTGAACCAGTTTTCTGTGATTCAGGTAATAATCCAGGGATGCATGCAGGCTGTGTCATTTAATTTTGTTCCTAACTGTTCAAAACCTTTCAGCAGAATCTCTTTTTCCAGTCCTATCAATGTTGTCATACCAATGTAGATGACAACAATTGGATCCCTTCTCTCCAAGTCTAAGTTCCTCTCCAGCCCTGAGAAGATCTCCTTAACCCTGATACTGGTTGGGCCACCGTATTTGGGACTTAATAGTCATAGTTGCAGAGAACAGTTTCTATACCCCCTACCTCCCTAATTATTACCAGGTATAGTTTTAATGTGCAAGGTAAGGAGGGAACAACATTCTTAAGTTGCATCCAAGAGGACCTTTTAAAAAGCCTAACAAGGGCAGTTCTGAACCTAATTTTCAAATAGAAACCAATCAGGTCAGAGCCATATCAATTGGCTATCAATAGATTATGACTATAACTTAGTTAGCTTTATGATTGCTATGCAAAAGGATAGTGATTGGATGGGAATAAAAGTTCTAAACAGGAGAAAGACTAATTTTACTATGATAAGTTATGATTTGACCCAAATGAACTAGGTGCAGCTATTTGCAGATAAAACTGTGTCAGAACAGTTGGAGGCATCAAGGAGGAAATAGTAAGAGTACACGGCAAATACATCCTGTGCAGGCAGACAGTGGGACTAAGACCAGAGATCCCAGGGTGCGAAACAGCAGAAAAGTTAGCATTAAGGGGAAAAAAGTGAAACTAATGGCAGATACTAAGGGCTCATTAAGGCAGAGTGCCTAGAGGAATATGAAAAAGTGCAGAGGTGATCTTACAAGAGGAAATTAGGAAAGCTCAGAAAGCACACGATAAAGTATTGCAGGTAGAATAGAAGGATACCCAAAGGTTTTTTTTAGATATAAAACAGCAAGAAATTAACTGGGGAAAGAATAAGGCCCATTAAGGACTATCGAGGTAATCTGTGTACAGAGCTAGAAGATGTAGACACAGATCTCTGTGAATACTTTGCATTAATTTTCACAATGGCAAAGAGTGACACAGGTATAGACTTCAGGGTAAAGGATTGTCAAAAAAAAGAGAAAATTAACATACAGACAGACAGAGAGAGAAGGTACTAAAGGATTTAACGGCCTTAAATGTAGACAAATCTGCAGGCATGAAGGAGATGCATTCCAGGCTGTTGAGGGAGATAAGAGATAAGATATCTGAAGTTCTGGCAGCAATTTTCAGGTTTCCTCTGGCCATAGGTAAGGTGCCAGAAGACTGGAGGACTGTAAAAATTATCCCATTATTTAGAAAGGGAGAGAGGGATAGTGCAGAAAATTCCAAGGCAATCAGTCTTATCTTGGTGGCAATTAAGTTGTTAGAAATAATTCTGAGGACAGACTATGTCTGCACTTAGACAGACATGATTAATCAGGATAGTCAGCCTGTTTTTTATATAGTGGAAAGTCATGTTTGACACAATTAATCAAAGATTTTGATGAGGGGGCCAGATGTGTTGATGAAGCTAATGCATTTTATGTGGTCTGCATGGATTTTAGTGATGTTGTTGATAAAATCTCTCAGTGTGGACTGGTCAAGAAAGTAAGAACCCATGCGATCCAAGGCAAAATAGCACATTGGATCCAAAATTGGCTGAGTGGCAGGAAACAGAGGATAATGGATCAGGGAAGTCTGTTACCAGTGGGGCTATGCATTAATGATTCAGTCGAAAGTGCAACCAAGAAGTTCAAAGCAGACAAATTTACAAAATGGTGAGTCGTGAGGAGGTTAGGCATAAATTGTAAGGTCGGTTGGGCAGAGCAGTGGCTAACAGAATTCAACCCAGAAAAATGAGAGGTGATTTAGGGAGGGAAAATCAAGGGAAAGGATTACACTATGAGTGGTTGGAGCCAGGAAAGTGCTGCAGATCAAAGGGATCTTTTTTTTCCTTTATTCATTCACAGGATGAGGGCATCACTGGCTAGGCAGCAGTTATTGCCCATCCCAGAGGGGAGTTAAGAGTCAACCACAATGCTGTGGATCTGGAGTCACATGTAGGCCAGACCAGGTAAGGATGGCAGTTTCCTTCCCTAAAGGGCATTCGTGAACCAGATGGGTTTTTCTGACAATTGGCAATGGATTCACAGTCATCATTAGATTCTTAATTCCAGATATTTTATTGAATTCAAATTCCACCATCTGCCATTGTGGGATTTGAACCCAGATCCCCAGAACATTATCTGGGTCTCTGGATTAACAGTCCAGCAATAATACCACTAGGCCATTGCCTCCCCAAATCTTGGCATACGTATCCATGATCCTTGAAGACAGCAGGGAAGGTTGATAGGGTTGTGACAGAAGTCTATGGGATATTTGCATTTATTAGCCAAGGCATAGAATACAAGAACAGGGTGGTTATGCTGGAATTGTATAAAATGCTGGTTGGGCCATAAATGGAGTACCACATGGAGTTCTCATTGCCACATTCTAGGAAGATGTGATTGTACGAGAGAAGGTGCAGAGAAAGAAAATTTATGAGGATGCTGCCTCGTCTGCGGGGTCTGAGCTGTTTGGAGAGATTGGATAGGTTGTGATTGTTTTCTCAGGGTTGAGACGGAGCCTAATAGAGGTGTTTTGGATTATGAGGGACATTAGATAGGGTGTGCAGGAAGGTACTTTTTCCATTTATGTAAGGGTCAATAACTGGGAGTATAGATTTAAGGTAAGAGGTAAGAGGTGAGTTGTGGATAACCTCATCATTTAGAAGGCAATAGGAGTCTAGAACTTATTTTCTGCAAGGTGGCTGAATCAGAAGCACTCAGCAATATTCAGATGTTTATTTGCAATTCCACAGCATCCAGAGCTGTGCTCCTAGAACAGGAAAATGACATTACCACAGTCAGATTTTTGTTGACTGATGCAGACATGATGGGTCATATATGGCCTCCTTCTGTGATGTGAATGTGTTGCTGGGCATTTTGTAAGACAAAAGCCACAAGCAAATTGAGCCCATAATCTTTTTCCAAAGCACATAGTTTGGTTACTCAACAAAAGCTGCACTTCATCTTCTTATGTATTTCTCATTTTCTGCTAATTTAAATTACTTTTACATAATGCAAATTACTCTTAGTCACTACTGGCTTGGATAAGTTACTGAAGCCAACACTACAAATTAGACTATACAGTCTATCAGTCACAATATGTTAATTTATCTAGTGTAGCTTCAGAATCTGAATTAAGTCAGGCTCAATAATTCCTCTACATCATCATATTCAATTGGGCATCAACAGGAAGAAACATCATTGTTGGCAGGTTAGCAGTTTTATTTGAGAAGTTCTGAAACACATTGTGTTATTGCAGAAGACAGATCCTTTAATCACCTCATCCGCCAATCTGGTCAGACAGATGCTCACAGAGTGATATGAATTTGTGCTACGTCTTCGAAACTTGTTGATTGTTTTGCCTTTTTGAAACGGTTTTGTTTCCTATTTGATGAACAGAATGCTTCAAATAACCAAGAATTGGAGGTGCACACAAAAACACAAAGAAAAGCTTTGAAAAAGTTGATTGATTTCTGAAAATGTTTGCTGTTTTGTTAATAGAAGCACTGTCTGTTGATTTTTATCTCTTGATAATAATGGGTGTATAAGTGTCATAAAAACATCTTCAAATTTTATACAAAAACAAAGTTGCTGGAAAAGCTCAGCAGGTCTAGCAGCATCTGTAAAGGAAAAAAAAACAGAATTAATGTTTTGGGTCCAGTGACCTTTCCTCAGAACCGGGTCACCAGACCCAAAACGTTAACTTTGTTTTTTCCATCACAGATGCTGCGAGACCTTCTGAGCTTTTCCAGCAACTTTGTTTTTGTTCCTGATTTACAGCATCTGCAGTTCTTTTGGTTTTCTTCAAATTTTATCTCTGTGCTCTCAGTGTTAATGAGAAATCTGAATATAGTCTGTCATTTCCTTTTTTAAAAAATGTACAGAAAACACTTTAAAAAATGTTTTTGGTAAGAAAATGCCAAAAGACCAATTAATATATAGCAAAATACTATATATCAGTATTGCTGAATATTTCATTCACTTAAATGAGATACAAACCCAATGAATATATATTATCAGTGTCAAAGTAATATTAGTGTCAAAGTAATATTTTGCATGCGACTTCCTTCACCAGTTTAATAATTATATTGAAAAAGGATAGTGATCATAAAATTTGGCATTTGAGTTAATGATGGCAATATATATTGATTGATTACACCTGTTACAAAATAATTCTGTTTTGACTTGAGGCAACAGAAAAATCACATAGCAGTCTTTATAAAGTACAAGGGGACTGTCCTTTAAAGTACTGTACTTACAATGGTACAGTGGCTAAACTATATTTTAAAAAGGCAGCCACTAAGAAATGAAGTGACAAAGACGATACATGCTAATTTCAAGTGCTAAATTATCAGAACAATGACTGTTTTCTGACACCTTTCTGCATGCTGCTACTTAGAAATGATATTAATTAACAAAACATTTATGGTTGTGACTAAGTCTTTTTCATAGTTTTTCACTTGTCATACTGTGCTAGACCACAATAAATCACACTTTTATCATGAAGTTCATATCAGGAACCATTTCTCTATTACTCATTTTATAATCTGACATATCTTGTCCCTACTGCAATATGTAATACTCTACACTATCAACTGTGGCATGTCATTACTTATTGCTGTAGAGATAATATTTTTGGTCTTACATGTTAGGGGAAAAGCGTGTTGAAAAGGATGATTCCCAGATACCGAGTGTAGTATTCACCTTGATATTCTGAATATTCGAAGTTGACACTCTGCCAGCAGTGCATGACACCACAAGGAAATATTGTGTTCCCCTAAAATATTATTATGATTATGCATTGAATGCTTATAATAACCAACGGCCACACTAACCAATAATGAACAAATTTTCACTGTCCCATCTGCCTTTCAAACATAATAAAGTTGCTATTGTATCGTTAACCGCACCAATAGCCTATCAATCCCAATATAGATCTCAAATGAATTTCGCTTAAATGAATTGTCTGCAAACTGCAGTCAATTAAGATTAAAAACGTCCCCCTTTTCTGACTGAAAACAAAGCGAGCGGCTGTGCACGATTTATTGAAACTAATGCTAGTTTAACGCTTCTTACCTGGTTGCCTTCCGGACAAAGTATGAATGCGCAAAGTCTAAATGATCATCCAGCCAAGCCTCGGTGCGATCGTAGTCGCTGATGCTGGATCTCGCCATGGTTCCGGCTGAGGGCCGCCCTCCCTGCGCCT
>NC_063332.1:113207322-113207938 GCF_021869965.1 Rhincodon typus
CCCGGACTGTCACTCTCTCTCTCTCTCTCTCTCCTTCTCCCCGGACTGTCACTCTCTCTCTCTCTCTCTCTCTCCTTCTCCCCGGACTGTCACTCTACCTCCGGACGGTCACTCTCTCTCTCTATCTCTCTCTCCCCGGGACTGTCACACACACTCTCTCTCTCCCTGGGATTGTCAATCCTTCTCCCGGACTGTCACTCCGTCCCCTGGACTACCCCTCTCCGCCCGCCTCGCTGCTCCCGGTTACATTGTTGCCCGTGTAGCTCGGGAGAGTACAGCCGGAGACAGAGAAATTAACGTCCCATGGCAGAAAGGGTTAAGATTCCAAACACAGGACCATAAAGCCCGCCTTAATCCTGTCCTGTTCTAAAACTGCAGCTGGTAGCCGCCGCCTGAACCTGCTCACGGCTCCCGAATAGACCCCGGCAGCAAACGAAGCACCGAGCACCTCCAAAACACGGAAAAGGATTTCCCAACACTACTGAGTGGCACTCAGCTCCTCACATACAAACCACTGTATACAGTATAAGTGTGTTTGACCTGTCTGTCAGCATCACATCACAAACAATTCATGGCTAATAGGTACAGATATAATTAGTCCTGGCAGGACAGTGTC
>NC_063332.1:113208438-113250590 GCF_021869965.1 Rhincodon typus
TAGTATTAGACCTTATTCTTGCTCAGGTATCATATTTCATTGCAATTTTTTGATCATATCAATCACAATGCAGTGACCATTTTTACATACATAATATGCATAAGCAACTATCAGTATTTATATGTCAAACATCATTAAGAAAATTGCTTTTGCTCCAATAATATTCACTTTGGAATATTTTTCAGTGTTTTTGATTGGAGTCATAAATATGCTAGTTTTCAAACACGTTAATCAGTGATTGTATTAATGTACGTTATGTACTCTTACCAAACCATGGAAATCCTTACAGACTTTCTCCCTGAAATGTCTTTCCCTGCATTGCTCAATGGTACAGAGCTCAGGATCTGTAAAAGAAACTGTCTGCTAATATGGGGGCATGATATTTAACTCTAAGGGCACTCTTCACAAATTCACGTTCCTGGCACAAATTTTCGCACACCAGGAATGCATAATTGAAATCTGAGCTCCGTGATCAGCAGCCCTTACAGGATTCTTTATCCCAGACATTGCAGCTTTAGCTATCAGCATAACAGTTCCAAAGCTTTGTTTTCTGCATCTGGATTATATTTTCTGATTCCCTTTCTGTCTCATTGCTATTCCCCGACCCTCGCACTCTCTCCCTGCCTTTGTCTCCACATCACACTCACATACAGACAAACCCAGTGCTTCTCCATCTCTCTGATTCCCTCTGTCAATGCAAATCTTTTTTCTTATTCTTTCCAAATACCCTGCTACCTTTCATTCCCTCCTAACCTTCCTTGTTTATATGGAGAGACGAGAAGGAGGGAACACGGCTTAATAATCAGCTGGCTCCCATTTAAGACAGAGATAAAGAGACATTTTTATTCTCTCTGAGGGCCATCCGTCAGTGGCATTTTCGTCCCCAGAGCACAGTGCAGGTAGGGTCACTGCATATTTTTGAGGCAGTTAGTTCGATTCTTGATTGACAGGGGAGTCAAAGAGTTTGATGGAAATGAGAATTGAGGATACAAGTAGATCCACCATAATCTTATCGAATAACTGAGAGGCTTGAAAGGCTGAATGGTTAACTCCTGCTGATAATTCAAATGTTTATCATAGAATCCCCACAGTGTGAAAGTAGGCCATTCTGCCCATTGAGTCCACACTGACCCTCTGAAGAGCATCCCACCTTGATACACCACCTGTAACCCAGCATTTCCCATGGCTAACCCACCTAACCTGCACATCCCTGGACACTATGGGCAATTTAACATGGCTACACCAACTAACCTGCACATCTTTGGACTGTACGAGGAAACCAGGGCACTTGGAGGAAACCCATGCAGACACGGGGAGAATATGCAAACTCCACACAGTCACCTGACGATGGAATCAAACCCAAGTCCCTGGTGCTGTGAGGCAACAGTGCTAACCACTGAGCCATTGTGTCACCTCCCCATATATTCTTTCAGCCCTTTGTTCTCTTTCATTCCCTCTTTAAACAATATCTATCTCTAACCTCTAGCACTTCCTCAGTCCCTGTCTTTGTTGTACGATCTTTGTTCTTTTATTTCTCATCTCTCCTCTAAATTTCATTCCTTGTTTCTCGTTTTCCAACTCAATTTTGCTCACCCTCTCTTTCACAGCATCTTTGTTTCATTCTTCCCACTAGCTCTCATTTTGTGAGAGCTGTTTGTTTCCTCTCCACCTATCCTCTCCTCTATCCCTCTTCTATTCGCCTCCCACTCTCTCCCTATTTATTTCAGAACCCCCTTCCCCTCCCCCTTTTCTGATGAAGGGTCTAGGCCCGAAACGTCAGCCTTTCTGCTCCTATGATGCTGCTTGGCCTGCTGTGTTCATCCAGCCCTGCACCTTGTTGTCTCTAGCTCTCATTTTGTGACTACTTTCCTCTCATCTTCCTTTTCATTATAATTTTTTTGCTTATTTGTCTTTCTCATTTGTTTCTCCCTATTGCCAGTTCCCCTCTATTCTTCCTCATTGTCACTTTTTCATTTATGCTCACTCTCACGCTGTTTTTCTGTTTATTATCTTCATATTTTCTCTTTTTCTTCTTTTTCAATTTTCCTTTCCACATCTCTCACCTTTTCTCCTTTACCTCTGTCTTTCATTCCCTTAGTCTTACTCTCTTTCTCCAATTCAATCTCACGTCATGGGCATAATGAATTTTCTCTCATATGGAAAGAGGTGTTTATTTTATTACCCTTGGTGTGTGTATTGCAAATATATCATGCAGTAGCTAGCTTTAAAGAGGTTAAAAATAAAGAAGGTCATTTATTATCAGACTCTTACCATAAATTAATGCAATGTCCCACACTCAGTCTCATGCAAACCCATACACGCACAGTCATACGACATACACCGATAGAGTACAGTTGAAAGATAATGAACTTTTATAGATTACACTTAACACAGTCTCTGTTTAATTTTGGGTTCTGGTCCCCGACATTGCAAGTCTGTGCTTTTTTAAATGAGTTTGATACTCTGAAGTTTCAGTGAGAATTTTATAAAGCAAAGGGCTCACAGCAGGTTGCAAGGTCAGTTGCCTGTTGTTGAGGTTCTAGGAAGTTGGTTCTCAGATGAACTTGAGATTGGAATAAAAACCAAAAGAACTGCAGATGCTGTAAATCAGGAAAAAAGACAAAGTTGCTGGAAAAGATCAGCAGGTCTGGCAGCATCTGTGAAGGAGAAAACAGACTTAAAGTTTTGGGTCCGGTGACCCTTCCTCAGAACAGAGATTGGAATAGGCTGGGGAAGAGTCCTTCTTTCTTTTTGGATTCATACAAAAAAAAACTCACCATATGACTTTTCGCATGTTAAAGGTATTTTCAAATAAAGTGTTGATTTCATATATACTGTTGTGGGTTGAAACTCTAGAGGCCCAGCAAATCTGGTATTGACATGGAAGCCATCAGAATACTGTAGGAAGTTGATAGTGATTGTGGACATTTGATCTTTCCTTTGGTAAATTATGAAACATGGAGTCATTCAGACTGGACACTCCACAAGCTTTTTGTCTTGAGCCATTGGTGGCTGTGAGGTACTGCTCAGTTATGTCCATTTTTAATTAAGTATTTGCAAGAGACCTGACCCTGTCTGTAGCCCAAACACCAAAAGTCACCCTCTATGTGTCAGCCATCTTAACAATTTATTTATGTCTGATGTTTAACATAAGAACCAGGAGCAGGAGTAGGCCATCTGGGCCTTCGAACCCACTCCACCATTCAATAAGATCACGGCTGATCTTTTCATGGCCTCAGTTCCATTTACCCACCCTCTCACCATAACCCTTCATTCCTTTACTGTGCAAAAAATTATCTATCTTAGCTTTAAAAACATTCAATGAGGAAGCCACAACTATTTCACTGTGCAGGGTATTCCACAGATTCACAACCCTTTGGATGAAGACATTCCTGCACAATTCAGACCCAAATCTACTACCTCTTATTTTGAGGCTATGACCTCTTGTTCTAGTTTCATCTGCCAGTGGAAACATCCTGCCTGCTTCTATCTTATCTATTCCCCATAATAATTTTATATGTTTCTATAACATCCCCCCTCATTCTTCTAAATTCCAATTAATATAATCCTGGTCTACTCAGTTTCTACTCATAAGTCAACCCTCTCAACTCCAGAATCAACCAAGTGAATCTCCTCCTCAAACCCTCCAGTGCCAATACTTCCTTTCTCAAGTAAGGAGACCAAAACTGCATACAGTAGTCCAGGTGTGGCCTCACCAGCACCCTATACAGCTGCAACATAACCTCCCTGCTTTTAAACTCAACCCCCCTAGCAATGAAGGACAAAATTCCATTTGCCCTCTTAATTACCTGTTGTACCTGCAAACCAACCTTCTGCGATTCATGCACAAGGACACCCAGGTCCCTCGGCACAGCAGCATGCTGCAATTTTTTACTATTCAAATAATAGCCCTTTTTATTGTTATTCCTGCCAAAATGCATGACTTCACATTTATGAACATTGTATTCCATCTGCCAGACCTTTGCCCACTCACTTAAAATATGTATATCCCTCTACAAACTTTCAGAGTCTTCTGTGCACTTTGCTCTACCACTCGTCTTAGTGTCATCCACAAACTGACACACTTCATGTGGCCCCCAACTCCAAATCGTCTATGTAAATTGTAAACAATTGCAGTCCCAGCACTGATCACTGAGGCACACCACTAGTCACTGATAGCCAACCAGAAAAACACTCAATTATCGCCACTCTTTGCTTCCTGTTAGTTAACCAATCCTCTATTCATGCTAATACATTACCTATAATGTTGTGCATGTTTATCTTATGCAGCAGCCTTTTGTGCGGCACCTTGTCGAATGCCTTTTGGAACTCCAGATATACCACATCTGCTGGATCCCCATTGTCCACCGCACTCATAATGTCTTCATAGAATTCCAGTAAATTAGTTAAGTATGACCTGAGTTTCATGAGCCCATGCTGCATGTGCCCAATGGGACAATTTTTATCGAGATCTCTTGCTATTTCTTCCTTGATGATAGATTCAAGCATTTTCCCCACTACAGAAGTTAAGCTAACCAGCTTATAATTCCCCATCTTTTGTCTACCTACTTTTTTAAACAGTAGCATCATATTTGCTGTTTTCTAATCTGCTGGAACTGCCCCAGAGTCCAGCCAATTTTGGTTCATTACCACGAGTGCATTTGCTATCTCTCCCACCATCTCTTTTAGTACCCTGGGATGTATTCCATCAGGGCCAGGAGACTTGTCTATCATTAGCTCGATTAGTTTGCCCAATACTACCTCTTTGATTACAATGATCATGTCTAGGTCCTCATCTACCTTAGTCTCTTTGTCATCAATTACTGGCATGTTATTTGTGTCCTCCACTGTGAAGACTGACACAAAATACCTGTTCAATGCTTCAACTGTTTCCTCATTTCCCATTATTAAATCCACCTTTTCATCCTCTAAAGCACCAATGTGTACCTTAGCACTCCTTTTTGTTTTATATATTTGTAGAAACCTTTGCTATCTGTCTTTCTGTTCTGAGCTAGTTTACTCTCATAATCTATCTTATTTTTCTTTATAGCTTTTTTGTGGCTTTCTGTTGATGTTTAAAGTTTTCCCAATCTTCTAGTTTCTCACTGGTCTTTGCCACTTTGTATGCCTTATCTTTCAATTAGATAGCCTCCCTTATTTCATTAGACATCTATGGCTGATTAACCCTTTTCCCACAGTCCTTCCTTTTCACTGGTATATACTTTTGCTGAGCACTCTGAAAAATTGCTTTGAAAGTCCTCCACTGTTCTTCAACTGTCCCATCATAAAGTTTTTGCTTCCAGTCTACTTTAGCCAACTCCTTCCTCATCCCATTGTAGATTTTATCTTCTCACTCAACCATACCGTGATCACTCCTTACAAGAGGATCCCTAACAATGAGATCATTAATTATTCCTGTCTCATTACACAGGACCAGATCTAGGATAGCTGGCTCCCTCATTGGTTCCATTGAATATCGCTCAAGAAGACTGTTGCGGATACAATCAGTGAACACTTCCTCAAGGCTGCCTTGACAAACTTGGTTCGACCAATCGATATGTCGATTAAAATCCCCCATGATAATTGCCATACCATTTTTACAGGCATTAGTTATTTCTTTGTTTATTGCTCATCCCAGTGTGATTTCATTATTTGGTGGCCTATAGACTACGCATAACAGTGACTTTTTCTTCTTAGAATTTCCAATTTTCACCCAAATGGATTCAACCTTCATCTCCATAGAACCTACATCATCTCTCACTATTGCCCTGATGTCATCCTTAAATATCAGCGCTACACCATTTCCTTTACCTCCCTGCCTTTCCTTCTGAATAGTCTGATACCCCTGGATATTTAATTCACAGTTGTGACCATCCTACAGCCATATCTGCATAATGACTACTAAGTCATACTCATTTGTGCCATTAACCCATCCACCTTGTTTCGAATGCTATGAGCATTCAGGTAAAGTGTCTTTAGGTGAGTTTTTACACCTTCTTTTTGAATTCTAATATCTCCATTAATAATATCTCCTGAGTTTTCCTTCCTCTTAACTTCTTTCATAGCCTTCAATGTAATTAAACCCTCCTGCAACCATGTTAACTTGCTGCTTTCTTTTCTATTTACCATTATACTTCCTGTCATTTTCCTCTTCCTTTCCCCCCAGTTCACTAGTTTAAAGTCCTAGTGACCACCCTATTCTTTAGAACACTGGTTCTAGATTGGTTCAGGTGGAGTCCGTTCCAGCAGTACAGATCTACCCCTCCATTCCAAAACTGATGCCAATGCCTCATGAAATGGAACGCCTCTTTCCCACACCACTCTTTTAGCCATGCGTTTTCTTCCCTAATTTTCTTATCCCTCTACTAATTTGCACGTGGCTCGAGTAGTAATCCAGAGATTATGACCCTTGAGGAGCTGTTCCTTAATTTCGTTCCTGGTGCTAGATAATCCCCAAGCAGGTCCTCCTTCCTGGCCTTGCCTATGTTGCATGTCCCAAGATGAACCACAACAACTGGATCCTTGCACTCCCGCTCCAATATCCTTTCAAGTCGGTCAGAGATGTCCTTCAGCCTGGCATCGGGCAGGCAACACAACATGTGGGACTCTTGATCCTGCTTACAAAAAATGCTATCAACCCCCCTTATTATAGAGTCCCCTACAACTACCATTTGTCTTTTTGCTCCCCCCTCTCTTGAATGGCCTCCTGTACCATGATGCAGTGGTCAGTTGGCTCATCCACCCTATAACCCTTTTCCTCATCAACACAGGGAGCAAGTACCTCATACCTGTTGGACAAGGTCAAGAGCTGAGACTCCTCCATTCCTGAATTCAGGATCCCCTGACCTGCCTCATTCATAGTCACACCCTGCTGTCCCTGATCACTGACTGAATTTGAAGTACTTAATCTACCAGGTGTGACTGCCTCCTGAAACAAAGCGTCCAGGTCCTACCCCCACCCCTCCCGCTGTGTTTGAAGCTCAGATTCTAGCTCATCAACTCTGAGCCAAAGTTCTTTGAGCAGCCAACCACTTGCTACAGAGATAGTAAGAATTGCCAATGCTGGAGTCAGAGATAACACAGTGTGGAGCTGGAGGAGCACAGCAGGCCAGGCAGCATCAGAGGAGCAGGAAAGGTGACGTTTCGGGCTGGGACCCTTCTTCAGAAACTTGCTGCAGATATGTTCACAGCAGTTCGCAATGGGAACTGCCAGCTCTCACATCATACAGCTACAGTTTATTGACTGAAAGTTCACAATATAGGCAGGCAACTACCAGGCTATGACACTTGCTTTAAACCTTCCTTTCTCTCTCTCCTCGATTTAATTTCATCAAATTACCTCGCTCTCGCCGTTCTCTTCCCATTACTTTCCCATATTTAATGATGACATCTCTTTGCCAAAAGAACTCAACTTTCTCTGTGACTGCATTTTGCTTTTTCTCTCTTACAGAGATTGATGCATTTGTGCTCTATTCTTATGGTGTTGACCTAGAGTCGCGGAGTCATAGAGCTATACAACATAGAAAAAGACCCTTCGGACAAACTTGTCCATGCCGACCTGACATCCTATATAAATCCAGTCCCATTTGCCAGCATTTGGCCCATATTCCTCTAAACCCTTCCTATACATATACCCATCCAGATGCCTTTTGACTGTTGTAATTTTTCCAGCCCTCCACCCCTTCCTCTGGCAGCTCATTCTATACACGCACCATGCTCTGTATGAAAATGTTGCCTCTTAGATCCCTTTTACATCTTTCCTCTCACACCTTAAACCTCGAGTTTTGGACTCAGTTGAACTCCAGAGTGGTTTTATAAAAGCTGACAGGGGGATTTCCTTGAGGATAATGAGGTGCATTCAGGTTAAAATAGACAAATTCAAAATTATTCCAGGAATAATCAAACATGTCCATTCCAGAGTCACCCGTAAGCATTGTTTACATGCTTGCTGTTAAAACCATTTCAGTTATCAAGAAAATTTGGAATTTCCCATCCAAATTGTACTTGGTTAAAAAAATAACTACAAACAAGTTTCCCAACCCTGGAAAAGACAGAATAGCCTCTATGTACCCTTATTTAATATAATTGTTTATTACTTATTTACTCAGAGCAGATGTATGACAAAAATGTACAATTGGGTCACTTACATATTGAACAGTAATATATAACAGTAAAAACCAACATTCTACTTTCTGTTGTAAAAATTATAGTTCCAAATTTAATATATTTAGTAAATATTTCCAAGCTTCTTGCTTCTAACTTTAATCTGATGCATTGCTTAGGTTCTTGAAGCACAAGGCAGTTTAAAAAACTCAATTTTGCATTATTTTTGGTTAATTGGAAAATCATCCTGATCGCTGATCCCCAGATCTCAAACATCATTTTCAATGTGGTTTATCACAAGAATGGGCATGAATTTAAAAAATCAATATTTTTTGAATAACACCTCCAATTTTCTTAAATCCAAAAGCCAATACTTGTTTTAACTATATCGTTCAGGATTTAGATTTACTTTCTTTTCTGTCCACATCAAAATAAAGACAGGTTTTGATGGAGAGACATCTGAACAAATGATGAAAATTTTCAATTTGTAGCTTGGGAACATTATTCATTTAAAATCTTTTTCTACAGCATCTCAGATTAGCACCTAGGTAGGGCATTGATTATATTCTCATGACATAATTATGCATTCTGGGCATTTTTGTAAATGCTAAAGTGGGAGAAAAAGAACAGAAATGTAGCAGAAAGAAATAATTGATACTTGTGGAAACAAACTCTAGACCATTGGATGTTCTTGATTGCAAGTTAACATAGTTTTGTCATGGACTAATTACAGAACATCCAAATTTTAAAAATTGTAAATTTAAAGGTATAACAGTTGTAACTCATTGTACACCCACAGAAAGAAATCATTTTGAAAGCTTGTTTTTCATGCAGTTTACTTTGCTGCAGCCAACTAACAAGTTTAAATTAAGAAAATAACTGGCACAGGAATACTAGTAATTTTTTTGTACCTTCTAACAGACACGTAATGATAGAATTAGCAGTAATTCAGTTAAAAGGTAAATAAAAATTAGTTCAATCAGAACAGAAGGAAATGATACTTGTTGTTGATGATCATGCACTTCGTTATAATTGCATCTGTTATTGGGGCAGGTGCATTGGACAGCTGAACAAAACATTCAAAAGGCCACATTTTCCATCACACATATGTCTCATGACTGCTAGTCATCCCTGGTGTATTATTAATAAAATCATATTAATGAAGCAATCACAGAGAACTGTAACTTGTATAGGCTAGATATTTTACTTTCTTTAAGTCTTTGCATTACTGGTCTGTTATCTGTGATTATACATTTAAGTAGATTATTTAGACGTGGATCACTGATTTCAAAATATTCTTAAAGTAACATTACTAATATCCTTGGGGTATTGCAGGTCTACTTATCTTATTTTTTTAAACTGACTTAGACCTCCTAATCTTATTTGTGACACATTACAAGGTCTCAAGATGACGGATGAGAGATGTCATTCAATCTATCAGAGTGTATCCATGCAGAATGATCAAGAAATTCTTGTATTTACATAGAGTTCTTAAGTGTTATTTAGTCTAACTGGTCTATGTCAGTGTTTACACTATAAGATTTTTTCCCCATATCACTTTCATCCAACTTCATCAATGTGACTGTCCATCTTTCCCTGGTCATGTGTTTATCTAGGTTCCCCTTAAAAGAACATAAGAATACAAGACCTAGGAGCAGGAGTAGGTAATTTAGTCCCTTGAGCTGTCCTGTCATTTAATACGATCATGGCTGATTTCAGCTTGACCTCAGCTCCACTTTTCCTGCCCACTTTCTGTAACCTTTCAACCCATTACTAATTAAAACCTATCTTTCTCCTCCTTAAATTTAATCAGTGTCCCGGCATCCACTGCACTCTGCGGTAGTGAATTCTACAGATTCACGACCCTTTAAGAGAAATAGCTTCTGCTCATCTCTGTTTTGAATCTGCTAACTTTATCCTAAAACTATGACATTTCCTTCCAGATTGCCCCACAAGAGGTAATATCCTCTCTGTGTCTACTTTGTCAAGCCCCTTTAGCATTTGCTATTTGTTTCAACTATTCATTTTGGGTACAATTCTATATTCCATCAATTTACCTTGTAATCCCCTAACTGATTTTTCAGTGACTGTTATTGTATGTGGCCCCTCACTTCACTGGTTCCCCCACAAGTGAAAACATCTTCTCAACAGCTACTGTTGGAGAAGTCATCGTGGTAACACCTTTGCTGCTATGCTGAAAGAGAACAGCAGACTCAATCTCCATTTTGTCACTTTTCCTATCTAGCAGTAAAAAGACTGGTCTTTGCTGAGTGGCATGCACGGCCTATATTAACGTTGCCCAAATGTGAAATCTTGGCTTCATATTGAACATCTGTGATATCGGGATTTCATTACATTAGAATTTTCTAATGCCTGCAGGGAGCTCACCTGCACAGGTCCATCTCCTCCCAGAATACCACACAGCAGGAAGTCATCAGTGATGCGTTATGTATCTGGAGAGCAGTGGTAGGTGTTACTACAGAACTCAAATGCATGCCCTTGGTAGTATGAATTTTCAATGTGTAACCAAAACACCTCTGTAGTCTGAGTAATCTGCAAATCACAGATGGACTGTGTAAGTGGCCTGTTCAGTACTGAGATCCTCAGCTCCAATTGCACAGATCTGTGCCTGTATAGCAGTGACCTTCATCAGAGATTGTGGCAGCACTGAGACATTGGGTGGTCTCTGGTTGTGCTGCAGTGGAAGCTGAGACATTAACCACTGGATGCTTCATTCTAGCCATGGCTGCCGGTGACATAGTACAGTTGGCCATCCCCTTCATTGTGGAAAGTCTGGGTTTCAAGCTGTAAGCAATGTTTTACATCATGTGGAGGCAGACTCCTCCATGCTACTAGAAAGTCATCTGACAGGCCTGCCAATGCATCTTGAGGGTTCTCTTGCATTCTTCCATATTAAAGTCCTCATCAGAATTCCATTCAACAGAAGCCATCTGGAAACTTGCCTTTAAGGAACCAGCTCGTGAGTTACTATTTTCTCCAGTGTCTGAGCTGGTGACTGGTGTTACATGATGAAGTGCTGTTGCCACCTCAGCACTGTTGTGTGTTTGGTTTTTCTTTACCTTCTGTATGTTGAGGCTGTTCAGTGAACACATCCATCATCTCAGTCCTTTCTTTCTGCTTTTATCCTTTTGTTTCAATACTGGGAGGCAACACCCTTGCTGTCCCTGATACAGAAAGATTGGTGTAAAGGTACTTTTCCAGGAAGAATCATTCGTTCCCTTCAGTTGCTGGATTTCTCAAGGTTTGAGAGCCCCAGCCTAGTATTTAAATGGGCAACCTACCTTTTGGCAAAGATTGGCTGTCAATTAAAATTAGAGGTGAACAGTGTGGTCAGACTTGAGATTTTAAAAATGTTACCTCTTCATGCCAAACCAGCCATTTTTAGTGTTAAAATTAACCGTCTTCAGTAGAGGTTCTCAACTCACCAGTATACTTTCTAACAGTGACCTTTTTATAGATGCCTAGTTTTTGGAAGAGACGCAACTGAAGAACTATAAGGATAGATACACATTCTGGCCAAGATTTCCAGGTCACACATAGGCAGAAAGATAAGGTGGTCTGGGTGGTTTTGTAAGACCATTTTATGACTATGGTCATAATTACGACCAATTATGATCTGCACGTAGCTCAAACAGTGAGCCATCAATGGGAGGGAAAGGAGCATACAAAATATCTCTCTGTACAACAACATACCTTTAAGTGGCTGAGTTCCAAACACAGAATCACTAAACAACGCTCTTGAGGCTTTTTTTTTATATTCACGTTTCTTTGTATATAGATTCCAATTGGTTTAACACAGTTATCATATTCCCCTTGTCTCGTATCAAATACCAAAGCAGCATCCCTGCCACTGAGCATCCCAGAGAGTACAGTGTGTGTCTCTGTTGACATAATATAAGTTGTCTGCACCTGATTCCACTGTTATTCTCTGGTAAAATGCCTAACACAAATGAAAATCTATCAAGATGCTTAACAATCAGCAAGTTACCAGATAAGTTCCAGATAAAGTTTATATTCATGTAATGTGTGCACATTCATGTCAACACAGGGCAAAATGTTGGTGTAATGTTTCATTGTCACTGCCATAGCAATTAGGGGAAATGCAGACTTTTGTGTCTTAGTAGTTTTCCAATAATATTTTCCATTATGCCAATTCTTCCTAAACTTGTTAGTAGGATGAGGTCAGGAAATGGCACCCCTATCCACTTTAGCTGTTAATTAATCTTTCCCCATCACCTTTAGCAAATGGAAGAAAGAGGGTGTTAATGGTATTTTCCAATTGTTTTGCTTCATTTATCTTGATTCTTAACTATGTAAAGGTTAAATTGCTGTTCAGGGTTACTAAGTGCTCGTTAAAGAAACAAATCTATTATATAGTTGTCCTTCAAATCACAGTGTCACATTCCATATTTTTTCAATGTTGTCAACTCTTTGCCATCTGTCTTTGAAGCAGTGCTTTCATTAATATTTTACTCTTACATTTTAGAAAGCACTCAACAGATTCTTCTTGCGTGTTTCTTTTTTTACTCATTTGGGGACTTACAGAGAGGTTTAGCTGGTGAAGCAGAGTGTGGCAGCCACCAATAGCACCCTTGCACTAGAGTTGGTTACATTTGCCAGCAGTTGGGCAATAATGGGGTTTCAGATCTCTTGATCTATAATGCAAAGTGGAAAAAGTTACACCTGAAACAGCGTGAAGTCCAGATCCCATCGATACCACAGGCATTGATCTTGATGCTAAATAAATTTTAAATCTATCCTGTTAAAGTCTCAAATACCCTTCAATTAATGCTCTTGGACATAATGTGCTCTGCAGATGCCCTGTCAATCTAGATATAACTGCAGGTATCATATGGTGAGTGTCTCAAGCAATGTAATGCAGCGCCACGGTTGCCTCCTGAATAATCCAAAAGACAAAAGAACAAGCAAGAGTAGTGGAATTGATAAGAGGTGTAACAGCTTTAAGAAGTAAGAGACATCCTGCTGACTGCAAGCTACAACTATAACAATCTGCAAGAAATTGGAAGAAAAATACAGAACTCTTCATCAAAACCCACACAGACAAGAAGACAAAACCAAATCCACACACAGATATTAAAATGATTGACTAGTATTTGTGTATCTGTCTGAGTTACCTTTTCTTAGTTTGGACAAATGGGTGTCAGGTAGCTGGGCTCAAAGCCTCTGAAATCTTTTATGCAAACAAGAATTGTAAAATGTCAAACTGTGAATTACATGTTTTGAAATTGCGAACATACCTGTAATGAAGATTATCAACAAAAGATGGGGAACATGATCTTGTTCCCTTTTCACTTGGATTATTGTCATAACCAAGTGTGATCTTGTTAATTCAATGTGACAACTAATAACAATTGCCTCACTTCCCACTGTTCAAGGCCCTAAATATTTTTTTCCAGATGAAACAGCAATTTGTGTGAACATTGTTTCCCATTTGGTAGACTGCATTCTATTATCACAATGTGCTCTTTTCTACACTGTGAAGACCAAACAGAGGTTGGGTGATTGCTTTCCTGAACGCTTCTCTTTGGTCTGCAAACACGATAATCACATTAAATTGTCTACTCCATTCCCACTTAGCCTCATATTTTTTCTCTCTAATGAAGATCAAGGAACAGAACCTCAGACTGAATCTTGCATTGTTTTGCCTATGTCCGAATGATGTCGCTTTTTTGGAGGATTTTCTATGCAAGACCTAGCAGGTTTTCTTGTTGAATTTTACCAAACATCATATTACCCACATGCCCCAATAGAATCTCTCACATCCAATTTTCACCCTAGCTAGCCATGCATTTGCAATGATTGTAATGAGGTCAGCCAGTTGGACTTCATAGAATATGAGTTCTCTGATTGGAGCTGTTATTCTGGTCCAATCAGGGAGTCCTGCCTGACGGATATTAACAGGAGTGTCAGAGGTTCTGTTCACTCTGAGAGGGAGCTGGATTAGTGTCAAGGATTCTCCACGTGTAAATAAAGGTTGACTTGGCGATGGGATACTGGCTTCTGCGGAGTTATTTCAGCATCAAAATCGTCCTCCTGGATTTCTGAGGATAAGAGTACTGAAGCATCAGAAGAAACATTGTCAAGGCTGCCTTCTGCCAGATGCTGAGAGTATGGTACTACAAGCAACAGGTCTGCAGCTGGCCGAGGAAGAAACGGACCATGCCACTGGCACTCAGAGGTCTGCTGGAGACCAGGGACCTGCTCAGCCCCAGGCCGAAGAGAAGCCTGTGGTGGTGACAATCAGGAACTCCATTCACAAACACATGGAGGAACAGGAGCGGCAGGCAGGTATGTGGGACATAGTGCCCTTCATTGGCCCAGAAGCTGCGCCAGTACTGCATATCATATGATTGCCTATCTGTCTCCATTGGTGGCTGCCATGGAGAGCCAGGACCAACACTCTCAAGATCTGCTGGAGAGCCACACTATCCTCAGGACTGATAGTATAGTGATAGGGCAAGGAGTAACACAAGGAGGTAGTATGGTGTGAGAAGGTACCCAGTTGGAGGAAGAACCACACACACCCATTGAGGACATTGCAGAGGAGGTTCGGCCCTCCCACTCCACCCTGCTGCCCTCCCTCAAGCTTGGAAGTTCAAGCAGAGGAGGATCAACTTGGAGAGAGGACCCTCAGCAACTGAATGATTGCTGAACTCTTCTGTTAAATTTTGCTCTTTCAAGAGTTTTTATTGTTCTCCAACTAATGTTGTAGAATCTTATCGAATGTATCTGTACTTATTATACATTGATGAGCTACAACATTATCTGCCGTGGAGATAATTAAATACAGTAGATATTTACTTTTTGAACTTGGGATTCACTGTATCCCTTGATAAGATACAGAAATGCTCCTAAGAGATAGTAGGAACTGCTGATGTTGGAGAATCTGAGATACCAAGGTGGAGAGCTGGATGAACACAGCAGGCCAAGCAGCATCAGAGGAGCAGGAAAGCTGATGTTTCGGGTTTGGACCCCTCTGTATCTTAAGAACTATTTTTTACCAGCCTGTCTAATCTTTGTTTGATTTGGCCTGTCTCTGATATTAAATTTGACAGGCTACATTATTTCTCTTGTCATTTCTGCCTTATATGATTATTCATTTATCTCACTTTAAAGCTTTTTAATTCCATTGTATCTTGATGCCACTTTTATTCCTTGCTTTTAATGCTTATAATTTTGTATTATTATCAATTTCTTTCAGAAGTAGATTCTTACATCTTCAATATGATGATGTTGCTTTATTTTCCTTCTCTTAAATGTTTCTAGCTCTGTAATATAGCAACACTGTCTCTTGGTATTATTTACTGGAGATTTTCTGGTCAAAATATTGGTTTCCCACATTCTGCAACAAAAGTGCAGGTTTTCCAACTTTTCTGAACAAAGTGGAGATTTCCTGCCTTCTCGCAGGCAAAAGGGGATGATTTTCTGCCTTTCACAACACAATAAACAATGTTCATCTTTTCAAATAAATTTCTCAAATAAACTTTGGTGCCTGCAGCCTTAATAAGCTACTCCTGTCTGAATCATAACTTCAATTGCAAATCTCCTGCTCCTAATGCAGCCTCATTAATCTCACTACCATCTCCTGCTGTTAGATTCTTGTGTATTTAGGCTTTTATTACACCCCTTTCACACCTTACCACTGGCTCCATGACATCACTTGGCAAGGGGAAACGGTTTGATTCTGTCTTGCTGGAGTTAGTGACAGTCTGGCAGTGATGTATCACGAATGTCACTTACCATTTGTCAGCCACGCTGAATATCGTCCAGGTCTTCCTGCACATAGAAAGAGACTGCTTCGGGAGTTGTTAATGGTATTGAAAACCATGCAATCAAATACCACACATTCTCCCATTTCACGTTATGTTGGAGGGTAGGTCTTATTGAATTGCTGAAGACTGGGTCTTGGACAATACCTTGAAATCCACTACCTTTGATACAAAAACTGACAATTGGATGTAAGGAGCAAAAAAATGATATGAGAGGAATAAGAGATATTTAATATAAATTATTAGGAATCAGAAGTGAAAGGAATGAAGCTAGCACATGCTGAAAAGGAATGAAACAGAGAAAAAGCAAAGAAAAAGTGCAGAGCAGGCTTTCCAAGTCAGTGTTTCTGGCACATGCGGGAAACACATTACAGGAAACTGTGCCCCCTGGCTCAAGATTTTCCATCCAGTTGGCTTGGGGAGTGCACAATTTCTTGATTTGTAATCACGGCACGTACCACTAATACAGAACTGGATATTCGCTCATTAAAATAGAACAGCAAGCAGCAGCCAGAGAAACAACATCAAACAAGAAACCAAGGAGTCGGAGTTTGTCAAATAACAAGGAGATATAAGCAACTGGTCAGAGTGTCAACAGAAAACTAGAGAGTAACACAAATTGGAAATGCTGCAGAAACCTGCGTATTTAAAAAAAAGACTATGCGAATGGAGGCAAACAATGCACAGAAGTAGCATTCAATGTTTTTCTCAATTCCCTTTAGGGCTTTCAAATTTTATCCAAATGAGTAATGAAAAGGTGCAATTAGTACATAGTGAAACGTATGTCTCAAATATAGCAGCTTTGAATATACAATAAACTTTGGAAATACAGATACTTAGAAATGAGCTGAGTAATTACTACTAATAAGCTTGATTGAATATTCTTCCTTTAACAGGAAGACCATTACTGGACACAGTACTCCAGAAGAGGCCTCACCAATGCCTTGTACAACCTCAACATTGTGTCCCAACTCATATTCAAATTAATAAAATGGGCATAGCTATGCTCAGATAAATCATATCGCATATGGTTTCCATACCGTATTGCAGCCACCAACTTCTTATAAACCCTGCTCAGGACCTGCACTTTTTTAAATCTTAATCAATTTTCCAATCTATTTTGTGAGCATTGACTGATCTGAAAGCATATTCATGTTTTCAGGAAGGAATTAGATATATTTCCTAGGTCTAAAGAGATCAAAGTGATCAGGGTCTGGGGAGAATGCAGAAATGGAGTGCTGAGTTGGATGATCAGCCATGATCATATTGAATGATGGAGCAAGCTTGAAGGGGTGAATCATAGTCATAGAGTTTTGGAGTTATTTGGCACAGAAACAGATCCTTCGGCCCAACCAGTCCATGCCTACCATAACCCCAAACTAAACTAGTCCCACCTACCTGCACTTGGTCCACATCCTTCCAAATATTTCTTATTCATATACTTACCTAAATGTCTTTTAAACATCGTAACTGTATCCACGTCCACCACTTCCTCTGGAAGTTCATTTCACACACAAATCACTCTCTATGTAAAAAAATTGTTCCCTTCCATTTTAAAATCTTTCTCCTCTCACCCTAAAACTATGGTCCCTAGTCTTAAAATCACCCACTCTAGGGAAAACACAACTACCATTAACCCTATCTATACCCCTCATTATTTTATAAACCTCTAACCTCCTATGATCCAGTGAAAAATGTCCCAGCCTATCCAGCCTCTCCAGCCTCTCCTTATAACTTAAACCCTCCATTCAGGGCAACATCTCTTCTGAACCCTATCCAGCTTAATAATGTCCTTCTTTTAACAGGGAGACCATTACTGGACACAGCACTCCAGGAGAGGCCTCACCAATGCCCTGTACAACCTCAACATAATGTCCCAACTCCTATTTTCAAAGGTCTGAGCAGTCTGCTTTTCTGATTTTTCTATGTTTCTATGTTTCAACCAAATTGTAATGCAGAGTAATAGTACAATATGACCCAAAAGCAAAATGCCGCAGATGCTTGAAATCTGAAATAAAAACAGTAAACTTTGGAAGGACTCAAATTGTGAGGCGGCATCTGTGGAGAAAGAAACAGAGTCTCAATGACCGTTCATTAGAACTGAATGTTCTATGTTGGTCTGAGTGTGATTGTTGAGAGTCCAACCTGTAGAGTCCCTCTCTAACCAACATCCTCTAACATGTTTAGACAGCAACAATTCTGTTTATTTTTCCTTTGACTGTAATATCCAACGGGAGATGGTCTTACACATCATTTTCCCATAAACAATTTGTTTTGGCACAGACCTCTTCCCCCGTAGCGCCTACAATTAGAAAGCTTTTATTAACTTAGAAAATAAGATGAAAAAATAAATTTACAGTGGAAGCATTGGTACTTCATGCCAAAACTATATGTTATTTTCAATGAAGGATCTGACTATAATCACTGAAAAGAAAATTGACACCCAAGGAAATTTCCAATGTGACTATTTTCTGGTGTGACATTTAATGCTTTCTCTGGCATTAGTCTTATTAAAAGGAAAGTCATACATTCAGGAGGAGGGTGTAGTGGTTCAATAATATCAAAACCACAATCAGTGAAATTAATAATCTGATGAATATCATTCCTGATAAATGTGGTGATGCAAAGTATCAAAATGAGAAAATTATTACTGAATTATTATTTTAATTATAAAGTTATTATTGAAAACCATGTACAGATTATGTAATTACAATCTTTGCCGACTATTTTTATTGAAACCTGATGTTGTTTTTCATTTCTCCTCTGTATGAAAGTTGGTCAGATTTTTGGAATTCAATTTGACATTAAGCTTATGAGAAAACCAAATGGAAACAGGTTCACTGAAGATATTTTTCCTGCTGCATTTCCACTCTGCTATGGTTTCCTTAAAATAAAAACTATTGCAAATGACTTTCAAGAAAAGCAGAAGATGCCAGGTACTGTTAAGAAGATGTGTTATCTTAATGACTAATGTAGAATATTATTGACTGGGCATACATCTAAATCTTGGACATTTTAGAAAGAAAATTTGCAAAGGAAATGAGATTGACCGCAGTAGAAAAATATTTCATTTACAAAGGACAGAAGCTGCTCGATTGGTCTCAGTACTTTCTGAGAGGGGTCATGGGACATTTTTTGTGGGTGGTGTTGTTGTTGTTTGGCCTCTAGCCTACACCATTTTACACATAAGCTGTTGGCACTGGGATTTCTTCCTGGCTCAAGTATGATTGGCTAAATTCTTTTCATCTGGAGACACTGGTGGACTCCTGATTATTGTTTAAGAACTCTTGGGTTGGAGCAAAAAGACTTTTGTAGGAACTGTCCCTTCAGAGTGATGAGGTCTTCTGGTGAGTTTAAAACTTACAAACTTTGATGTTGGAGGTTTCAGAAAAAAAGAGAAGCAGGACAAAGTCACAGTGCTGCTCCTTTTGAATCAATTTATCTCGGGTTCTGTGTTGAAATCCAATATCTTTGTTGCATATTGGTCTGCAAGGTTTAATACTGAGGAGTGCCATAAGCATCATGACTGTGGTAATGATAGATGAACTTGTCAACAGAAGAGCTCAGGTTCTCTCAAAGTCTCTGTAACTCTGTACATCACATTACAGATGCTGCCAGACCTGCTGAGTTCCTCTAGCATTCTCTGATCACGTTTGACTGACTTGATGAGGTAAAGAGCCAATATCATTAATGCTGTATAAATGGACTTTCTTTAGAGTGTATAGAAACATAGGACTTAAGAGCAGGAGTAGACCATTTGGCTCTTTAAGGTTATGCTATTCCATAAAATCAGGGTGATGATTGTGGTCTCAACTGCACTTTTCTGTTTGCCTCACATAACCCTTGACTTTGATAGCAAGAACTGCAGATGCAGGAGTCAGAGACAACAAAGTGTGGAGCTGGAGGAACCCAACCTGAAATGACAGCTTTCCTGCTCCTTTGATGCTGCCTGGCCTGCTGTGTTCCTCCAGCTCCACACTTAGTTAACCCTTGACTTTCTTGTCTATCCAACTGCTCCCTAAGTTATTCTTAAGGAAGTTCAATGACCCAGCTTTGAATGCTTTCTGGAGAAGAGAATGCCACAAACTAGTGGTTCTCATAGTGAAACTAATTTTATTTTTAATCTTTATTTCTGTTTTAAAAGGGAGGGCTCAAAATCTTAAACTGTGCCCTCTGTATCCTTTAGTAACAGAATGCATGAACACAATATCACACAATAGAAACACAACATATAGAGAAGTCCAAAATCAAAGTAGAAAATGATGAAAAATCTCAGCAGGTCTGGCCACACCTGCGTAGAGAAAAAAAACAGAGTTTAACACTTCAAGATGATGATATTTCATTGACCTCCTCGGATGGTTTCTCCTTCAAATTTTGGCTGTCTGATTTTTTAATACTTTTTCAAAATAGAGCTGATCTAATTCTTGAGGTCTCCTGTTTGCTTTAGCTGTGGACCAAAACAGGACAGGTCTCCCAGTTTTGGCACAAGTCCACGATGTCAGTAAGGTAGACTTTGCAGGATTGACTTGGCTGGTTTCATCGTTATTATTACCAATGTCTTGGGTGATGCTGGATGGTTCATCTCATATTGGATTATTCCCTCGTTGGGGGATAAACCCTTCAAGGAGATTAATGAAATAGATCAATTATTTTATAGCCTTTAATCCAACTGAGTGGTTTATGAAACCATTTCAAATGGCAGTTAAGAGTCAACCACATTGCTGTGGGTCTGCATTCATATTTAGGTCAGATCAGATAAAGATGGCAGATTTCCTTCTCTAAAAGATATCAGTGAACCAGATGTTTTTTGTATAACTGTCAGCTATTTCATAGTCACATTTACTGGGACTAGATCATTCTAGAATATATATGTTTCTATATTGATAGAATTTCAGTCCCATCAACTGTGATGAGATTTAAACTCAGGGGATTAAGCAGCATCTGTGGGGAGACGAAACAGGGTTAATGTTATGCGTCCAGTGGCCTTTGATTAGAAGGGTCTGATGAAGCGTCACTGGACTTGAAACAAGAACTCGGACTTACTGAGTTTCTCCAACGCTTTCTATTTTTGTTTCAGATCCCCAGCATCTGCAGTGTGAAATTCTATTTAAACAACGTCAGCAGCTGATTGTCCAATAGCTCTCTCCCTTTCCATAAGGCTGCAATGGTTTTCTAATACTTGGCTGTTACTTGACTTTCCAATGAGACTTTACAAATGTACAATCAATAATGAGAACCTTTAACCAATGATCTATACCAATTATGTTTCTTATTAGGGTTGACTTCCTTTAAGCAAATTTACACTAGTAGTGGTATAACTTTGATAATACTTGAGGGATTTGGAAAGTTATTAGGATTCTCGAGGATGTATTGGTGGGCATTGATGGGGAGGTCAGAAGTGTATCAGTAAGGGGAGGAAGCTTGCTTTCAGCACTGGGGGCAACATCTCACTACCCTAATTTAATTACCACCCCAGCTAATAACCAAAACATGCACTTTCCTAGCTTCTACCCAATCGCTACCCCAAGCCTTACAAAAAAAAATACTCGTACATTACTATCCAAATCAGTCCCCCAAAATTTTCTGATACCATTCTTAGTTAGCATCATCAGCAGCGCATCACACATACTTCCTTATAAAACACAATCCTGCTGACCTCCCAGGAGCAATGAAATAGGATCTCTGTGAAGTATTAATTCAGTATTACATGCAACTGCCAACATTTCACTATTATTGAAAGTAAATTAAGCTCGGTTTACTATTGATGTTCCTTCATCAAAAGAATCATTACGATGATATAATCTCATTTGATTTGCTGAGAGTGGGGCACAGAAGATTCTTAAGGGTTGCTATACAGAGAAGAACTCAAAGTGCTGCCAGTCTGAATTTTCCTTATGTAGGTCATTTGTGCGATTCGTGTCTTTCACAGCTGTCAGTCACTAACCCTACGCTGCTTCTGAGTTCACTGTTTTCCTTACCTGATATTGTAAACAGTCTGAGAGCCATTATCCCTGTGCTTTCTGTCAGCAGATGAATTGTTGATTCTTACTACTGTTAAAAACATGTTTTCCCAGTCCTCAAAACACTCAGAAACTATCGTCATCAATGCAGTTATGTGTGGACAATGAAAAATTTTGGGGGATCTGTGTTGCTTCAGCAACAGTATATTAAATTGCCCCTTCCCCTCTCCCATTTCTGAAAAAAAACCCTTCCCCTCCCCCATTTCCGAAAAAAAACCCAGATGTCCTCATTTTTCAAGGACCGCAACTTCCCCTCCACAGTGGTCGAAAATGCCCTCGACCGTGTCTCTCGCATTTCCCGCAATTCATCCCTCACACCCCCTCCCCGCAATAACAACCAAAACAGAACTCCCCCTCATCCTCACGTACCACCCCACCAACCTCCGAATCCAACACATCATCCTCCAATACTTCTTCCATCTGCAACCTGACCCCACTACCAAAGACATTTTTCCCTCCCCACCCTTATCTGCTTTACGGAGGGACCACTCTCTCCGTGACTCCCTTGTCCGCTCCACACTCCCCTCCAGCCCCACCACACCTGGCACTTTTCCCTGCAACCGCAGGAAGTGCTACACCTGCCCCTACACCTCCCCCGTCACCCCCATCCCAGCCCCAAGAAGACTTTCCACGTCAAGCAGATGTTCACCTGCACATCTGCTAATGTGGTATACTGAATCCGCTATTCCCGTTATGGCCTCCTCTACATCGGGGAAACCAAGCAGAGGCTTGGGGACCACTTTGTGGAACACCTACGCTCGGTTCGCAACAAACTACACCTCCCAGTCACGAACCATTTCAACTCCCCCTCCCACTCCTTGGACGGCATGTCTATCCTGGGCCTCCTGCATTGCCACAATGATGCCACATGAAGACTGCAGGAACAGATCTCATATTTCGCTTGGGAACCCTGCAGCCCAAGGGTATTAATGTGGACTTCACAAGCTTCAAAATCTCCCCTCCCCCGACCGCATCCCAAAACCAGCCCAGCTTGTCCCTGCCTCCCTAACCATTCCTCCCATCACAAGCCCCACCCCCATCTCCTACCCACTAACCTCATCCTGCCTCCTTGACCTGAGTTCTGAGGAAGGGTCACCGGACCCGAAACGTTAACTCTGTTTTCCCCTGCACAGATGCTGCCAGACCTGCTGAGCTTTTAAAGCAACTTTGTTTTTGTTCCTTGACCTGTCCATCCTCCCTGGACCGACCTATCCCCTCCCGAACTCCCCACCTACACTCACCTTTAATGGCTCCATGCCCGCCTCTTTGACCTGTCTGTCTCCTCTCCACCTATCTTCTCCTTTATCCATCTTCTATCCGCCTCCCCCTCTCACCCTATTTATTTCAGAACCCCCTTCCCCTCCCCCATTTCTGAAGAAGGGTCTCGAACCGAAACATCAGCTTTCCTGCTCCTCTGATGCTGCTTGGCCTGCTGTGTTCATCCAGCTCTACACCTTGTTATCTCTGGTATTTTAAATTGCATTTGCATGGGTTTTTAAATTGTGACAACAAAAAATACCACTGCTGCTAGAAATCTGTAATAAGAACAGAAAATACTGGAGAAGATCAGCAAGTCTGACAGCATCTGGGGAGGAAGAGAGAGAAACAAGACTTTTTAGTTTGTGACCTTTCATCAGACTGGGAAAAATTAGAGATACCACAGTGTGGAGCTGGAGGAAAATTTCTGAAGAAGGCTCCTGACCTGAAACTTCAACTTTCCTGCTCCTCTGATGCTGCTTGGCCTGCTGTGTTCATCAAGCTCCACACTGTGTTATCTCTGACTCCAGCATCGGCAGTTCTTACTATCGCTGGGAAAAATTAGAAATGTTTTGTGTAGGTGAAATAGGAAAAGGGTGGATAAAGACAAAATGAAAGTTCTGTGTTATTATGGAAGACGTGAGACATTAAATAACATAAGAGTTGGGATGACACAGACAAAGAGAGTGGTGATGAGGTGATAAAGATGTGTCCAGAGGAGGCGTGAATGGCAAAATATTGACAGCTGCTGTATGAAAACAAAACAAGAATAAAAGATTAAGACTTTAGCATGTGAATCAAGAGAAAATAATGGGAGAACAGAGATTATGATCGGAAATTGATAAACTCAATGTTGAGTTCAGAAAGCTGTAAAGTGGCTAATCAAAACATAGAATATATAACAGTGCAGCACAGTACAGGCTCTTCGGCCCATGATGTTGTGCTGACCTATTATCCTACTAAGATCAAATTACTATTTTACTATCCTCCATGTGCCTATCCAAGAGTTGCTTAAAAGTCTCGAAAGTATCTGACTCCACTACCACTGCCGATAGCGCATTCCACATGCCCACCACTGTCTGTGTAAAGAACCTACCTCTGACATTCCCCTATACCTTCCTCCAAACACCTTAAAATTATACCCCCTTGTAATAGTCATTTCCGCTTTGGGAAGAAGTCTCTGACTATCCACTCTATCTATGCCTCTCATCATCTTATACACCCCAATCAAGTCACCTCTCATCCTTCTTTGCTCCAGTGAAAAAAGCCCTAACTCCCTCAACTTTTCCTCATAAGACCTGCCCTCCAGTCCAGGCAGCATCCTGGTAAATCTCCTCTACACCCTCTCTAAAGCTTCCACATCCTTCCTATAATGAGGCGACCAGAACTGAACGTAAATATTCCAAGTGTGGTCTAACCAGAGTTTTATAAAGCTGCAGCATAACCTCACAGCTCTTAAACTCAATTCCCCTGCCAATGAAAGCCAACATACCATACGCCTTCTTTTCAACGTTATCAACTTGGGTAGCAACATTGAAGGATCTATGGACGTGGACCCCAAGATTCCTCTGTTCCTGCACACTGCCAAGAATCCTGCCATTAACCCTGTATTCTGCATTCAAATTCGACCTTCCAAAATGAATCAGTTCACACTTTTCTGGGTTGAATTCCATCTGACACTACTTTGCCCAGCTCTGCATCCTATCAATGTCCCGTTGCAACCTTTAACAGCCCTCCACACTGTCCACAACTCCACCAATCTTCATGTTATCGGCAAACTTACTAACCCACCCTTTCACTTCCTCATCTAAATCATTTGTAAAGATCACAAAAGCAGAGGTCCCAGAACAGATCCCTACGGAACACCACTGGTCACCGAGCTCCAGGCTGAATACTTTCCATCTACTACCACCCTCTGTCTTCTATTGGACAGCCAGTTTTGTATCCAGACAGCCAAATTTCCCTGAATCCCATGCCTTCTTAATTTCTGAATGAGACTACCATGGGGAACCTTATCAAATACCTTGCTAAAATCCATACACACCACATCCACTGCTCTACCTTCATCAATGTGTTTTGTCACATCCTCAAAGAATTCAATAAGGCTTGTGAGGCAAGACCTGCCCCTCACAAAGCCATGCTGACTATTTCTAATCAAACTGTGCTTTTCCAAATAATCATACATACTATATCTCAGAATCCTTTCCAATAATTTGCCAACCACAGAAGTAAGATTGACCGGTCTATAATTCCCAGGATTATCGCTATTTCCTTTTTTGAACAAGGGAATGACATTTACCACCGTCCAATCATCTGGTACTACTCCAGTGGACAGTGAGGATGCAAAAATCATTGCCAAAGGGGCAGTAATCTCTTCCCTCACTTCCCGTAGTAACCTTGGGTATATCCCATCTGGCCCAGGGGACTTATCTATCCTCATGTTTTTCAAAATTTCTAGCACATCTTCCTTCCTAACATCAAGTTGTTCGAGCATATCAGCCGGTTTCATGCTGTCCTCACAAACATCAAGGTCCCTCTCACTGGTGAATACTGAAGCAAAGTGTTCATTAAGGACCTCCCCTACCTCCTCTGACTCCGCACACAAGTTCCCTCCACTATACCTGATTGGCCCTACCCTCACTCTGGTCATCCTCTTGTTCCTCACATAAGCATAGAACGCCTTGGAGTTTTCCTTGATCCTACCCACCAAGGTGTTTTCATACCCCCTTCTAGCTCTCCTAAATCCATTCTTCAGTTCCTTCCTGGCTACCTTATAGACCTCTAGAGCCCTGTCTGATCCTGGCTTCCTCAACCATTGAAAGAGATGAGATACTGCTCCTAGAACTTGTTCCTCCAAACCATGTGGGATTGTAAGTGTGGCAGTGACGGTGAATATTGTCAGTGTGCAATGGCTATGATGGTGGGAGATGCCATGCTGCCACCTACCCATTTCCATGGCATTTTACCAGCAACAGGATGTTCAGCAAACTGCCCACTCTTAGAACTTTTGAGGCCCTGAATCAGCTAATTAATAGCCATTTAAGGATCTCTTCCCATCGTTGCTGACATCTGTGGCGGTGGTCTTACAGGTACACTGCTGACTCTCTCTTGCTGAGAAGTTACCAGTTTCATGTTCAGTAACTTGCCATGTAAAAATGTTTAAAAACCTATATGTGCAAGGGCAAATCTAGTTAATAGCAAACAGCATTAACTGCCCTGCAATATAAATTATGACCAAATAAGTATTCATAATGAACATAAAAACCATAAGTAAATGTGATACATTGGGACAAATTTTAACTCCCCTCCCAAAAAATTGATTTGGGATTGTGTGAGACTTTAAATATAGAAAGGCTTAAACCTGATCCTAACCTATTTCTAATTCACCTGGCTCTGGATTTAATTGAGATACTTCCAGGTTATCAGCCTTTGCCAGCCACTGTAGGGATGCAAGGATTGCTTTAATACAAGGTGAGAGCCTTTACAAGGTTACTGTGAACTAGACAGAGTAAGAGAGTAGGCTGGTCTTCTGTCCTATGAGGGACAGCTGTCAATCCTGGTATTGCCAGTCACAGGCTCGGTCTGCTCACATTCCATTGGCCTCAGCCTCGGTCACTCATCCACTCACAGTCAAGGGAGAGCCCTGATTACATTCCGGCAAGTGGTCAATGTTTGGTGGAGGTGGTGAGGGGGTTAAGTGAAAGGGCATCTGAAGGCATGGTAGGCTATACACAGAGAGTAATTAGCAGCGACTATCATCATGGCCTCTACATAGGCAGCATAGAGAACCAGGGTGGACATTACTGAGACGTAATGTTGGGGTTAAGGGGGCCAGGGAGTTGAAGTTCAATGTCTCCACATGGGGAAGATGAGTAGAAATGATCAATTATGTAGTGCGAGGTAGAAGGCGACATGAAGTCACTGTCGGGATAGCCGGCATCCAGATGGAGCCCAGTGCTGATAGTGTCCATGACACGCTGCATTCCCTGCCCATTATCTAGATGCTAACTGTAACTAGAAAATAACTGGGACAATGCCCTGGCTGGGCTAAATCAGTGCCAGTTTAATGTGTGCAAGTATGGAACCCACATCTGCTGAATGCTAGGACATTGAAAGGGCAAAAACATGAAGGAAGCAAGCTACAGCTCCTTTTAATTTGCAATCATTTCTACCTGCATTTGCATTGTGAGTAGAGCCAACATGCTTAGGGTTTCAAATGTTGGTCAAAGGTAATTTGAGCCATGCCATTTGTACTTGCAAATTGACACAGAGGTTAATTGCAAATGACTTAAAAAGGGATGCGTGCTGGCCAAAAGTGTCCCATCACATGTGAAACTTCAAAGGGTGCTGTGAGGGAAGGGGAACATCACTGCATCATATGTCACAGGAGTGTTACAATAGACTCTACGGAATTTATTTAGTCTGGAAGTCTATAAATAATGTGAGGTATAGATAGAGTTAATGGTGGTTGTCTTTTCTTTAGGTTTGGGGGATTTCAAGACTGGGGGCACATGTTTAAGGTGAGTGGAGAGAGATTTATAAAAGACATGGGAGACAAAGTTTCTACACAGAACATTATTCGTGTGTGGAATGAGCTGCCTGAAGAAGCGGTGGTGTGGGGACAATTACACTACTTAAAAGACATTTGGATAGGTACATGAATAGGAAAGTTATGGAGGGATATGGGCCAGGAGCAGAAAGGTGGGATTAGTTTAGTTTGGGATTATGTTCGGCATGGATTGGCCGGACTGAAGGGACTGTTTCCATGTTGTATGACTCTATGACTGTATAGAATGGGAAGTGGGTCAGAACATAGCTGGCACTCCCTTTTTGATTTAATGCTGTACCCAGGGTCATGCAGGAGCGAATGACAGGGCTTTTGAAATTGCAGTTTTCAGCAGTCCAGTATGAACGATTGGGCCTCCCCAGTATAGTGCACATGGAGTGTGCCACATCATTCTGGTGTGCTGTGCTCTGCACATTCAGAGCAGGCAATGAGGCAATGTGCTCGATGCTGAGGAACTGGGAGAATGGGAGCAGCCTTGTGAGAAGCAGTGAGGATATTGAGGAGGAGGAAATGTTTTTATTCATGACGGAGCTCAACTGCTTTCGGCTACAAGTCAGACAGAACCTTATTGACACCTAGTTCCACTAGATGAGGGATGAGGTCAGCAGACCATTATAGATTGTAAAATAGTCACTGGTCATGATGCCAGCATTTGGTTTGCGTTGTGGGAGTGAACGGCAGTCTCTATTCGTAGACGGTAAGGACTGCAGATGCTGGAAACTAGAGTCAATAAATGAGGAGCTAGAAAAGCACAGCAGGTCAGACAGCATCCCAGGAGCAGGAAAGTCAATGTTTCAGGCCCAAGGGTTGACTTTCCTGATCCCTGGATGTTGTCTGACCTGCTGTGCTTTTCCAGCTCCATGTTTATTGACTGCAGCTTCTATTCACTTTGCTTCTGTATGCTTCTGCTGGCTGTAAATAAAAGCTTATATTTTGAATTGTCTGATAGCTTGCCTGTATGTAATGTTCCCTGACTGGGCAATAACAAAGTGTGGGACAACAGTAGACTCTGGGAATAATGGAGCAGTGATTTCAAGAGGGTGTTTAGATGCATTGTAGCTAAGGACAGGTAAACTATGTGGCCTGGTGGTTAAACAGCAACTAGGATGAGTGAATGGGGTTGTATGGACAAGGAATGTCAGTCAGGCTAACTACGTGTCATGTGCAGCATGGTTGCTGCGTCTTTACATTTCCAGTTAGGGGTAACACTGGACTGTCTCTCCTTATTTAATTATCCACCTTTTAAAGGTGGCGTGGGTGCCAGAGATGCTGGTCTTTCGCTGGATATCAGTGAGCGGTGAGTTGGTGTTAGGAATGGTGCTTGGTAAGATAGTGCTCAAGTCAGATGAGACAGACAATATGGGGCGATGTAGATTGTTAATGAGGTGAGTTTTGTAGGATACAGCAAGAAATCTCACTAGGTATAATAGCAAAAAACCATCCAGGAAATTCAATGCAACTGACATTGAGCCAAACAAAATTAAGATTCAGCCCATTATAATTGTTTTTATTGATTCCCACCGTGCATTTCCAAATTTTGCTTCGGCCCTTCTGTAAGTTTTTTTTTTAACTGCTTCATCAACATGGATTGTCCCTTTAATTTAGAATTGTCAACAAATTTATTTTGTGTTTCCATGGTTTTGTAGTTACATTTTGTATTCCTTGTGAATCTCTGTACATCCACGTTGTCTATTCGATCATGTTGCTCTTCAGCCATCTTTCTCTAACATTATTGCCAAAGGCTCACTTCTGTGAATTCTTTTCCATGGCCCTGATGTTCATCAGGCTCAACTCAACCATTGTGAATAAGACAGGGCAGAGTATCCAATCAGTCATCACTTATTCCATTAACTCTGGTCTATTTCTACTGTCAATTCATTAAGCTGGATGAATGATCAGCACATAGCATGCCAGATACCAAGTATTTGTGATTGATGTGGAAGTTTTAAACGTGAGTTGCTGGTAGATTTAGAATACAAGTAAATTGTTTAAAAAAAATTATGTCTTTAAATTTTTATGCTAATACTTTTGGCCTACTTTCAGAGAAATTGTTACTGCCACTGCTGATTATTGTAACTTCTTACACCGACACTGGCCTCGCTACTCCTCCTTTCACAGGCATTGCCAATCCCACTCTATTTCTATCAGCATTTCCCACAGAACAGTGATTATATTTCAAAGATAAGATAATTCATTGACTGGAAAGCACCACCCATTTTGGCAGCCCATGTTACACCCAACGCTTCAGGCTTTGTCATAGATTATCAATAACCATGAAAAGTAATACCAAGGTCACAACTAAATTGCTTTGGCTTGCATGTTATTGTAGTATTTGCGAACTGCAGTTATAAATCATTTACATTCTGAACAGGAAAATAAATATTACATTAATAGATTTGCTTGGGACCATTATTCTTATTTCAATTTTGACATTTAGTTGAGAACGTCCCCAAACTTATGTTGGCAGTTCAGAGTGAATGAAGTTATGTTGATATAAACTAAAAATGCTTCTACAGCCATTGAAAGTCCATTGCTCAAGACAAGATTGATGTACTATTTGTATTTATTACTTACAGAACATTCTGCACGCTTCCTCTGGTTTTGTAATTAGTTGTTTGGATTTGTGTTGAATTGGTGTCGGCAGTTCCCTGCATAATTCATGTGTGGCTGTGAAAACTTGAAAGATTTCCTGAAGGAAAGTGTACTGGGGTTTTATAACAACTCCTCATTTTACAAAATCCTCATGAAGCCCTTTACATAATCAGGTGAGGCAACACTGAGTGGGGAGTCTTTTCTATGTAAGGATTTTCATGGGACAATAACTAAGTTAGAAGACAGGCTTTGGAATTCATTATTTCAGTGAGCTCATTGTTTGTTTATTTTTAAAAATGTAAAGTTTATAAATAATCCGAATGCAGCCAAGAAAAACATTATTTCTCCCCATAGGACTCCTACAGTGTGGAAGCAGGCCACTCGGCCCATCAAGTCCACACCGATTCTCCAAAGAGCATCTTACTTCCACCACACCAAGCCTCGCCACCCCCCCACTATCCTCGTAACGCTGCATTCCCCATGGCCAACCCACCTACCCTGCATATCCTTGGACCATGGATGGAAACCAGAGCATCCAGAGGAAACCCATACAGACACAGGGAGAATGTGCAACCTCCACACGGACAGTCATCCAAGGCTGGAATCGAACCTGGGTCCCTGATGCTATAAGCTACTGAGCCAACGTGCTGCCCCTTTGCTCCACTGTAAAGCTGTGGAACTTCAGCTGCCTTTCTTATGCTTTCCCTACCCTACCCTACACTCTCCCATACCCCTCTCCCTCTCCCACCCTCCTTGGTCTTAGACAAAGCCTGCCTATCTCAAGCAGAAGCAGTGAAGTGCCTCCAGGCTGTGACTGGGGCTACAGCTCTTGGTAATAAATGGACAAGCCTCACTGAGCAACGTTTCGTGATTTTGTGTTCCTTCAGAACTTTTAAGCCAATGGCCCAATATTTTGTGACATCAATAAAGCTGAGGCTACAAAACACTCACTTAATAATAAGTAAGTTGCACAACTACTTCTGTTGACCTCACATATCCAGTCAAACACAAAAATCAGGAATTTGTTGACCAAATTGTTCTGCCCCTCCAGATGCTTCACCTGAACTGTATCTCATTTAAAGATTCAGGATTCATGTACAAGAAGGGCATGAATTCATGATACTCCACTACTAAAGGTAAAGTTGCCATAGTTCTACCAGATCATAGGGTGTTCTCTCAGTAGTTGATGGTGGTTTAACCTGAAGGTCACCACTCCTCTGGCAAAGGAAGAGGGTGAAAAGAAAAGTCCTTTGTGATAACCTTGGCTGGTGCATGAAATGAGCCCTGGTTAGAGACAAAAAAAACTGCAGATGCTGGAATCCAAGGTAGACAAACAGAAGGCTGGAAGAACACAGCAAGACAAGTAGCATCTGGAGGAAAGGAGCAGTCAACGTTTCGGGTATTACCCTTCTTTAGGACTGGATGTGGGGGTAGGGGGAGCTGCAGATGAAGAAAGGAGGGTGAGGGGTAGCGAAATGATGGTGATAGGTGGACACCAGTAGTAGGTACGATCTGGTTGGTCAATGGGAGGGATGAATCCGCTTGGTAGCTGGAAGGGAGGGTCAGTAGGTGGAATGGAAGGGAGGAGGTGGGGCTGGAAAAGGGAGCCGGGTGTTGGGTGGGAAGTTTACTCGAAATTAGAGAACTCAACTTTAAGTCCTCTGGGCTAGAGGGTTCCCAGTCAGAAGATAAAGTGTTGTTCCTCCAATTTGCGATCTGATTCACTGCAACACTGCAGGAGGCAGAGGATGGACATGTCATAGGGGCGGTGTGATGGGGAGTTGAAATGGGCAGTGACCAGGAGGTTAGGCCGGCCAGGTTTCGGGCCAGGCAGAGGTGCTTGGCGAAACGGTCACCTAGTCTACATTTGGTCTCACCGCTGTAGAGTAGACCACATCGGGAGCACCGGATGCAGTAGATTAGGTTGAAGGAGATGCAGCTGAAACTCTGTCTCACCTGGAAGGACTGTTTAGGGCGCTGAATCGAGGTTGGGGGAGGGGTGGTGTGTGGGCAGGTGTTGCATCTTTTATGGTTGTGGGGAGGGTGGTGGTTGGTGGGGAATGTGGCATGAACTAAGGAGTGGCGAAGGGAATGGTCCTTGCAGAAGGCAGAGAGGGGTGGGGGAGTGGAAAATGTTCTGGGTGGAAGTGTTTGGGGATGATACGTTGGATGTGGGGGCTGGTGGGGTGGAAAGCGAGGACCTATCCTTATTACTTTTGGGTGGTGTTTTAGAGCTGTGGAGCAGGGAATGGAAGAGGTGCTATGGAGGGCTGTCTGCTTGACAGAGGGGAGAAAAGAGCGTTGTTTGAAAAAGATGGACATCTGGGATGCTTGGGAGTGGAACGTCTCCTTGTCAGAACAGATGTGATGGAGATGGAGGAATTGAGAAAATGGGATGGAGTTTTTCCAGGATACAGGGTGGGAGACGGTGTAGTCCAGGTAGCTATGGGAGTCTGTGGGTTTATAGTAAATGTTGGTCTGTAAACTGTCGCCAGAAATGGAAACAGTGAGGTCAAGAAAGGGGAGGGAGATATCTGAGATAGACCAAGTGAATTTGAGGGCGGACTGGAAGTTGTTAGTGAAGTCGATGAACTGCTCCAGTTCAGCCTGGGTGCGGGATGGAACACCGATGCAGTCATTGATGTAACGGTGGAAGAGTTGGGGAACAGTACCGGTGTACATACTGAAGAGGGATTGTTCGCCATAACCGACAAAGAGGCAGGCGTAACTGGGGCCCATACAAGTGCCCACGGCAAACCCCTGGATTTGGAGAAAGTGGGAAGAATTGAAGGAAAATTTATTGAGGTTAAGGATTAGTTTGTTGAGGCAGTGGAGGGTATTGGAGGGGAGGAGCTGGATGGGTCTGTTGGAGAGGAAAAAACTGAGGGCCTGTAGGCCATCCATGTGGGGTATGGATGTGGATAGGGATGAAGTGCAGGGGCCAGGAAATGAACCCACACTATTGGCAACACTTTGTGTTGTAAACCAGCTGTCCAGCCAACTGAACTAATCTAAGCATATACTAAATGTGCCTGGAAATGTTCAGGGTTGTCCATTCAAATGCAGGTGAATCTTTTAACAACAACAAAAGTATTAATTATGTTCTCTGGCACTGAAATTACTTTTCAAAGTATGGAGTCTCATTTCTTCAGATTTTAATTACTGTTGTAGATTTTAAAATGAATTCAAATGGAATTTCGTAATCTTTCCCGTCTCCTTTACCACTCACTCACAATTCCAGTTTGCTTGTCACTTTTTATTTTCACATTCTGTCTATGATTTAGCACTTCATTAAATAATCTAACATAAACTTCCTACTTTTGACTCTGCAGTCTGAATTGTGACAGGAAAATGTATTTGTTTGAGTGTAGACGAGGAGAAATGTCTATGCACTGAGAAGCTAGCTCCAACCGGCCAGTTGCTGTAATTAGCTGAAATGCTTTAGGATGTGTGTGTTGAATCCCCCCAGGAGAAGCAGCTTACCAATTTAAATATGTTCATCACCTGATTAGAGTGGTACTAACAAACACCTTGACTTTATTGTTGAGTCAATGTGTTTCCTGGGATTTTTATTCCATTCTCGAACCTGAGCCCAAAAAATCAAATTTGACCCTTTATAACTGAGGTGGTGCTGCAGCATCAGAGGTGCTGTCTTTTTTATGAAACTTGCCTGCAGTCTCAGTTTGATGTAGAGAATCTCACAAAGATGAGCTGTGGAGTTATTCTAGATGTTTCTGTTGAATGTTGATCCCTAATCAACATCATTAAGGCAGATTATTTGTTTTTTTTTATCTCCTTGCACTTTAGAGGAGCTTGCTGTGCCTAGATGGGTTGTAGTGTTTCCTACACTGCAACAATGATTACACATCTACAGTGCTTCATAGGGTGACACACAGTAATCATGAAAATGTGCTACAGTATATAAATGAGTGTTTTTCTTTTCTTATCCTGAGGCTTGCCAATGAAAGCAAGATGTGTACACTTGAAGAGTTGCAATTGAAGAGGCTAAAACAAACTCTGTGAAAAATACCATTAAATTGACTCCTGGCTGCTTTTTTACCTGCCTTTGAGTTCCTCACCGAAAGGTTACTTTCCAACTTCAAACGTTTACTCTATCACATTAGGATGGATGCAGTTAGTGTTGTTTTAGATCAAACCTCTGATCAGGTCTAAAATGATCAGAAACAGTATGCTCACTGACCTTTCATTTCACAGGAAAGAGTGCAGTAGTGAGAAGGAAACTGAAACAGACAACAAGCAGAGAGGTGCGGCTTGCAGGAAACACGTCCCAGAAGGGCACAGCTTTTCCTGAACATTTCATAGCACCAATGTTCCAGGAGATTCAGGTCATCATGTCAGCTAGGGGCAGAGAGAGCCATACTCCCAGATGCAGCTGTTAGCCACAGGTTACAAATTGCTTGCAAAGTCACCATCGCCTACAATCGCCTCTTTCAAAAATCTACTGCAGACAAAACCAGGACCTTCCAATTGTGGCCCACTAAAACAGGTGACTGATGGCTTGTTTTCCAGGCCTGACTCTTCTGTAAATTTTTCCATCATGACGATGCCAGTCAAAATGAGCGAGCTCTCAAATGTGCACAGACAACTGAAAGTTCCCTGCCCTTAGAAATGATATAATGGTAAGTGCCCAGGGCAGAGAGGAGGGGTTTTCATAGAGGGTAGTTCTCATCAAACGGACCTGTGAGGTAGCAGTTCTCATCGGGTGGTCCCCAGAGAGCAGTCCTCACCAGGCAGGTGCAAAATTGACCAGAGGAAGAGGATGAAGGCCAAAGGAAGCATTCTTTAGCTCCTCAGCTGGTGAAAAGCATGTTGCCCCTACTGCTTTAACGAGTCCAAAACATTCTGCACTAATAGCCTGAGTGTCCTTCGATATCAGTGAACCATCCCCACTTATCATGGTTGTATGCTTTCTTTATCTTATTAACTAATGTATCATATCTAAACTATTGCTCCATTAACAAATTAAGTAATCCATCAGACAATTATTATAAATCATTGACAGCTAACATTAGGTAAATGTGATCACAATCCCTTAAAATTAACAGCGAAGCACAAAGATGTCCCCGTATCTTTGAAAGTATCAATTGATAAATTGTGGACTTGATTTTCACCAAGAATCCACACTAATGATCTATTCATCAAAGGAGTGTAGTGCTCTTCATAGAAATCAAGAGTGATTTTGAGGCAGTCGAAAAATTTTGTACAATTTATCTTGGGGAAAAGAATGAACTTCCACAAAAATACCAGACTTAAGTGAATCCCCTAATATTTGATTGGATAAATTTTGTGTGGAAAGTTTGGGTTTCCCTGTAAATTGTGGAATTTTGTTATGTCTTTTGGCCCAAGGACCCTGCCCAAACGTTAGGCTGATTGACAGGCCTGGCTTCTAGGTACAGAACCAAGTGTTAGAGCTGAGCTTAGGTTGTGGTAGGTTTAGCTCCCAAGCCCAGGTTGATGGGGTAAGGTCTATGATTCAGCTGCTGGAGGATGGAGGGGCATGAGTAGGTACTGTTGTAATTGTGTCTGCAAGGTAGTCGTCTGATCCAAGGCAGTTATAGGAAGGATATTATTAAGCTGGAGAGAGTTCAGAAGAGATTTACCAGGATGTTGCCGGGTATGGAAGGTTTAAGTTATAAAGAAATGCTTGATAGGCTGGGACTTTTTCCATTGGAGTGTAGGAGGTTGAGAGGTGACCTGATAGAAATTTATAAAATAATGATGGGTATAGATAGGGTTAACAGTAGGTGTCTTTTCCCTAGGATGGGGAATTTCAAGAATAGGGGGCACATTTTTAAGGTGAGAGGAGAGAGATTTAAAAAAGACACGACAGAAAATTTTTTTACACAGAGGGTGGTTCATGTGTGGAATGAATTTCCTGAGGAAGTGGGGGATGTGAGCACAATTACGTTTAAAAGACATTTACTCGGATAAGTACATGAATAGGAAATGTTTGGAAGGATATGGGCTAGGACTAGGCAGATAGGACTTGTTGAGTTTAGGATTATGTTTGGTGTGGACTGGTTGGACTGAAGGGTCTGTTGCCGTGCAGTATGACTCTACGGGTCTATAACTTTTTCCCTTGCTCAGTGAGGGGTTTGGGGTGAGTGGGAGCAACTTTTGTTGTAGGGTGTCTGATGTGAGGGAAAGGAGATGTTGGGGGTTAGTGGCGGGAAGTATTCCTGCTTCTCTGGGCATCGAGAAAATGCTTTAAAAGTACCTACATTCTCTTCAAACCTGTCTTCGACTCCTTTCACCTGCAGGGTTCCCAAAAGCCTGAGAAAACCAAACACCAAATATTAAACTCACAAAGACATGCCAGGGCATAAATAGATTGGATTCAGCGTTCATGTTTAAAGAGTTTAACATTTGACCTGAACCCAATCCAATTTGTAAAACCTGAAAGAACTGCAGATGCTGTAAATCAAGAACAAAATCAGAAGTTGCTGGAAAAGCTCAGCAGTTCTGGCAGCATCTGTGAAGAAAAAGTCAGAGTTAACGTTTCAGGTCTGGTGATCCTTCCTCAGAACTGTCACCGGACCGGAAACGTTATCTGATTTTTTTCTTCACAGATGCTGCCAGACCTGCTGAGCATTTCCAGCAATTTCTGTTTTTGTTCCCAATCCAAGCTGTGTTCTGAAATTCACCCACATTGAATAGGGAATGGCAATCTTGAATAGAAAAAAATACCTTTGTCGTCGAGGAGAGCTAAAGAGGTATTAATTCCATTGAAAGGATGATTTTGAAGGTCATGCACAAAGAGCAATGAAGGTTAGGGACTCTTCGAAAGCAGAGGATCAAGAACAAGGAAACTAGTTTCAAGTTAGTATTAGATTTTAAATGGGAAGTGGGTATTTGGAAAATGACCACATAAATGTGGTCACAAAAACAATCTCAAGACTGAGATTGTTAGATTTTAGTTCAGTAAGTGTGTCAAGCGGGTAAATTGCGGTTGAAGTACAGATCAGCCATGATCTAATAGTATGATGGAACTGGTTTAAGGAGCAAAAGGATCTACTCCTGTTCCTAAGCTCCTGTCTCAAAAAAGTGGAAGTGATTGGAGGCATAAGGGTAGAAATTTATGTTGTTTTATCATTCGAAATGGGCAATAACGCTCCAGCAATTAATTTGATCTATCCTCTGCCTGACTGATTTTAAATAGGTTTCCGTGTACAATTCACTGTTGCTGGTTTTGGATTACTTACTAGGGGCTATTCTATAAGAGCATGAAAACACAAACAAGGAAATCCGGGACATTATGCCAACAAACCATATACTATCTCCTGCATCCATTATTCATGTTTTTCAATATTACAAAGGCAAGAACTGTTTCATCTTTTTCAACTTTGAATTTCATGACTATTCAAATCTGAATTTATGTTCCTTTGAGCTATCGGTGCCAGTCAATTTTTATCACTGTTCTAGATTTATAACGGCCTTGCATTGCATTCCCTCCAAGAGCATAAACTGCTTTATTGCACATCCCTCATTGAAACAAATATTAAAAATACTGTGGGGGGAGTATTCAGAAGTCTCCAGCAATCATCATATTTTGCATCATTGAGGAAGTACCATTCTGGTACGATAGGAAAAAAGGAGCAGGCCAGAGAGCACAAAAGCAGCAACTTTCAGAACTCCTTCATGGCGTGACCAAAATTACTGGATGTCCACATGACTAATGGAAATATCTGATTGCAGGTTACTCAGATTAAATTTCCAGGGAGAGAATTGTTTAATCAGTTGTGTAGAAGTACTTTTGAAGATAAAATAAAAGTGCCATGGGAAAATTGGAACTGCTGCATAAGTGGGGTAATCAAAGGCTCTTATTAGGTGAAGGAGGTCAAAGTAAAAGATTGTTCTAGACATGCCTCTACAAATCACTGTGTACTAAATTAATTATGAGTTAATTTGTTAGCCAGCTTCTGGAGTACATTGCTTAATTTTCTTGGGACCTGTCCTCGAACATCAAAGATTGCCTTCACAGGTTTTGCTAACTCTCCCCAAACAACTGACTATGCATCTTGCTGAAGAAGGTATCCCTAGAACAAAAGATAAAGGTTCCCTTTTTTGCTCCAACTTCAAATGATGTTCTAAGATCTTAGTAAGTTGAACAGTATATGCTGAATATAAATACTTGGCACTGTCTGCACGTTTTTTATCAAGACTGTTTGTCCTCATGTTGTGTCCCATAGGAAATGTAAGTACGACTTTAAGGGGCTTCAACTGCCACGTTAAGGATATGTTTATGAAATTACAATCCTCACCCTCTGCAACTCCTACAGCCCAAACTGGAGATCTCATATAAAGCATCCTTTAGCATCTTCTGTCTAAAGTGCATCTACCTGCAATGTGTCAAAAGCTCTTTCCAAGCACTTAGACACTGAGATTCAAAGTTGTACTTATATAACACCTTTTACATAATAAAATGTCACAAGAGACTTCACAGGAACATGATCAAAACAATTCATATCAAATGTCACTTTGAGAGCTATCAGAGTAACTATCCAAATGCCTGGTCAAAGAGTTTTGTTTTAAGTAGAATTTTAAAGAAGTATCTAAAAGAAGCGTAAATCAAAAGGAAGAAAAGTTTAGAGAGGGAATTCCAAAGCTTGGGCAGCTGAAGTCCTAAGCACCAATGTTGGAATGATGCAAATCAAGAAATAAGGAACCAGAATTGAATGGAGACAGAATTTAGAGCATTATTGTATGGAGGGGTTCATGGTGATAGGAAGACGTGATGTCATGGATGTATTTCAAAACAGAGATGGTAATTTTGAAATCAAGATATTGACATACTGAGAACCGATGTTGGTCAGTAACACATTGATATTGTGGGTGACCAGGATTTGATATGAGTCTGGACAGAAGCAAAAGAGATATCAATGAGTTTATGGAGGGTGCAAGTTTAAGAATGTCCTGCTCATCCACAAAGCCCATTTTTAAAAAATATATATATCTCAAATCTCATTAGAATTGCAAATGGATCTGCTTCAATACAGCCCAAATCATAGTGCCTGCATTGTAGAAAAGGCTTCATTTTTATCCTGGATGTTTTTGCCCATCTACTGTAATATCCTGAATACTTCTATGAAGTATCCAGCTCACCTTCTCGGCTCGGAGTCTTCTTTAGTAAAGCAGAAATGTGTCAGATTAATTGCGGGCACAGTTTTTTATTTATTAATTTTTATTTATTCATGCGTCGGATGTGGGTGTTGCTGGCTGGCCACTATTAATTCCTATTTCTGGTTTGCCAGCCTTTATTACCCATCATTAATTGCCCTTGTGGAGGTGAGCTGCCTTTTTTGAAACGCTGCAGTCCATATGCTGTAGGTTGATCTACAAAGCCCACAGGGAGGAAATTCCAGGAATTTGACCCAGCCACAGTGAAAGAACAGCAATATATTTTCAAGTCAGGATGAGTGACTTGGAGGGGAACTTGCAGGTAAGGGTGTTCCCATGTATCTGTTGCCTTTGTTTTTACAGATGGAAGTGGCCATGGGTTTAGGAGGAGCTGTCTAAGGATCTTTGGTGAATTTCTGCAGTGCATCTAGAGGATAGTACATACTGCTGCTGTTGAGTGTCAGTGCTGAAGGGAGTGGTTGCTTTTGTATCTGGTGCCAATCAAGTGGGCTGCTTTGTCTTGAATGGTGTCAAGTTTCTTGAGTGTTGTTGGAGCTGCACTCATCCGGAGAGTGGGAAATATTCCATCACACTCATGAATTGTGCCTTGTAGATATTAGACAGTTTTTGGGGAGTTGTTCACCACAGTATTCCTGGCCTCTGACCTGTTGCTCTATTTGTTGTGTTTATGTAGTGAGTCCAGTTGAGTTTCTGGTCAATGGTAACCCCCAGTATGTTGGTAGTGGAGGATTCAGTGATGGCAACACCATTGAATGTCAAGGAGCAGGAGTTAGATCATCTCTTATTGGAAATGGTCATTGCCTGATATTTGTGTGGTATGAATATTACTTGCCACTTGTTTGTCTGGATGGTGTCCAGATTTTGTTGCATTTGGACACAGACTGCTTCAGTATCTGAGGAGTTGTAAATGGTACTGAACATGGCGCAATCATTGGTGAACATCTTCACTCCTGACCTTATGAAGGAAGAAAGGTCATTTATGAAGCAGCTGAAGATGGTTGGGCCTAGGACACTATCCTGGGGAACTTTTGCAGACATGTTCTGGAGCTGAGATGACTGACCTCCAATAACCACAACCATCTTCCTACGTACCATCTCTGATTCCAGCAGAGAGTTTGGCCCCTGATACAATCGATTCCAGTTTTGCTGGATCATCTTGATGTCAGACTTATGTCGAATGTGGCCTTGATGTCAAGGGCTACTACTGTCACCTCACCTCTGGAATTCAGCTCTTTTGTCCATGTTTGAACCAAGGCTGTAATGAGGTCAGGAGCTGAGTGGTCCTGGTGGAACCCAAACTGGGCGTCACTGAGCAGGTTATTGCTGAGCTGGTGCTGCTTGATAGCACTGTTGATGACACCTTCCTTCACTTTACTGATGATCAAGAGGAGACTGATGGGGCAGCAATTCGCCAGATTGGATTGGTCCTGCTTTTTGTGTACAGGATATACCCAGACAATTTTCCACATTGTGGGGAAGACACCAGTGTTGTAACTGTACTGGAAGAGCTTGGCTAGGGGAGCATCAAGTCTTCAGTACTATTGCTGAAATGTTGTCAGGGCTCATAGCCTTTACAGTACCTAGTACCTCCAACCATTTCTTAATATCACGTGGAGTGAATTAAGGTTGCTGAAGACCAATATCTGCAATGCTGGGGACTACTGGAGGAGGCCGAGATGGATCATCCACTCGGCACATCTGGGTGAAGATTGTTGCGAAAGCTTCAGCCTTATCTTTTGCACTGATGTGTTGGGCTCTTCCATCATTGAGGATGGGGTTATTTGTGGAGCCTCCTCCTCCAGTGAGTTGTTTAATTGCCCATCACCATTCACGACTGGATGTGGCAGGACTGCAGCGCTTAGATCTGATCCGTTGATTGTAGGATTGTTTTGCTCTGTCTATCACTTTCTGCTTATGTGGTTTGGCATGTAAGTAGTCCTGTTTGGTAGTTTAACAAGGTTGAAACCTCATTTTCAGGTATGCCTTGTGCTGCTCCTAGCATGTCCTTCTGTACTCTCCATTGAACCTGAGCTGATCCCCGGCTTATTGAAATGGTTGAGTGGGGGATATGCCGGGCCACGAGGTTACAGATTGTGCTGGAGTACAATTCTGCTGCTGTCGAAGGCCCACAGTTCCTCATGGATGTCCAGTCTTGAGTTGCAACATCTATTTGAAGTCTGTCCCATTTAACATGTTAATGTTAATATGATGGAGTGTATCCTCAATGTGAAGGCGGGACATCATCTCTACAAGGACTGTGCAGCGGTCAGTCTTGCCAAATCTGTCATGGACAGATGCATCTGCAGCCAGCAGATTAGTAAGAATGAGGTTGAGTACATTTTTCCTGTTGGTTCCCTCACCACCTGCCGCAGACCCAGTCTAGCAGCTACTTCCTTTAGGACCCGACCAGCTCGATCAGTAGTACTACTGCCAAGCCACTCTTGGTGGTGGACATTGAAATACCCCACTCAGAGTACATTTTGTGCCCTTGCCAACAAGTGTTGTTCAACATTGAGGAGTATCAATTCATCAGCCGAGGGAGGACAGTACATGGTAATCAGCAGGAGGTTTCCTTGCCCACGTTTAACGTACAGCCGTGAGATTTCATGGGATTTAAGTCAATGTTAAGGAGTCTCAGGGCAA